>NC_057799.1:39260824-39554694 GCF_018294505.1 Triticum aestivum | reverse complement strand
TGCGATCCCGACCTCCACACATAAGGAAGACAATCAATAAATAAATCATGCTCCAACTTCATCACATAAAGGTTCACCATACGTGCATGCTACGGGAATCACAAACTTTAACACAAGTATCTCTCAAATTCAGAACTACTCAACTAGCATGACTCTAATATCACCATCTTCATATCTCAAAACAATCATAAAGAATCAAACTTCTCATAGTATTCAATGCACTTTATATGATAGTTTTTATTATACCCATCTTGGATGCTCATCATATTAGGACTAATTTTATAGGCAAAGGAAATTACCATGCTGTTCTAGAAGACTCTCAAAATAATATAAGTGAAGCATGAGAGATCAATAATTTCTATAAAATAAAACCACCACCCTGCTCTAAAAACATATAAGTGAAGCACTAGAGCAAAATTATCTAGCTCAAAAGATATAAGTGAAGCACATAGATTATTCTAATAAATTCCGATTGCGTGTCTCTCCAAAAGGTGTGTACAGCAAGGATGATTGTGGTAAACTAAAAAGCAAAGACTCAAATCATACAGGACGCTCAAAGCAAAACACATATCATGTGGTGAATAAAAATATAGCCTCAAGTAAAGTTACCGATAGACGAAGACGAAAGAGGGGATGCCTTCGTGGGCATCCCCAAGCTTAGGCTTTTGGTTGTCCTTGAATTTTACCTTGGGGTGCCTTGGGCATCCCCAAGCTTAGGCTCTTGCCACTCCTTATTCCAAAATCCATCAAATCTTTACCCAAAAACTTGAAAACTTCACAACACAAAACTTAACAGAAAATCTCATCAGCTCCGTTAGTATAAGAAAACAAACCACCACTTTAAGGTACTGTAATGAACTCATTATTTATTTATATTGGTGTTGAACCTACTGTATTCAAACTTCTCTATGGTTCATACCCCAGATACTACTCATAGATTCATTAAAACAAGCAAACAACACACAAAAAACAGAATAGCAATCTGTAACTTCCGAATACTTCTGTAACTCCAAAAATCCTGAGAAATTAGGAAGTCCTCAGCAATTTGTTTATTAATCATCTGCAAAAATAATCAACTGAAAAGCACGTTCCTATGATTTATGAAAATTATTTTCGTGCGCGCAAATGTTTTTGTTTTTCAGCAAGATCAAATTAACTATCATCGTAGGTTATCCTAAAGGTATTACTTGGCACAAACACAAATTAAAACACAAAACGACATCTAACCAGAGGCTAGATGAATTATTTATTACTAAGCAGGAGCAAAAAGCAAAGAACAAAAATAAAATTGGGTTGCCTTTTCTTTAAAGCTTTTTTAGCTAGGCATTGACATTTCAATGATGCTCATATGAATGTCAAGAATTGAAGCACAAAGAGAGCATCATAAAACACGTGACAAACACATCTAAGTCTAACATACTTCCTATGCATAGGCATCTTATAGGCAAACAAATTATCAAGGCAAGCAAAAACTAGCATACGCAAGGAAGCGGAAAGAAACAATAGCAATCTCAACATAACGAGAGGTAATTGAGTAACATGAAAATTTCTACAACCATATTTTCCTCTCTCATAATAATTACATGTAGGATCATAAGCAAATTCAACAATATAGCTATCACAAAACATATTCTTAACACGATCCACGTGTATGCAAAGTTGACACTCTTCCAAAATAGTGGGATTAACATTAACTAAAGTCATGAGCTCTCCAAACCCACTTTTATCAAAAGCTTCATAAGATTGAACATTCTACAAACATGTGGGATCTAAAGTTGACACTCTTCCAAACCCACTTTCAATATCAATCTCATATTCATCATGGGGCTTAAATAAGTTTTCAAGATCATAAGAAGAATCACCCCAATCATGATCATTGCATCAAGTAGTGGACATAGCAAAACTAGCATCCTCATATTATTAGCACAATTGACATTAACAGAATTTACAACAACATCATTACAACCATGCTTTTTATTCAAAGATCTATCGTGAATCACTTCATAAGGTACTTCATCACAATTTTCAGATTCACGAATTTCAAGCAAAACTTCATAAAGATAATCTAGTGCACAAAACTCACTAGCAATTGGTTCATCATAACTGGATCTCTTAAAAAGATTAGCAAGTGGATGGGGATCCATAAAATTTTAGCAAACAAAGATGCAAGCAAAAATAAGGTACATGGTAACACAAGATCGAACGGAAGAAGGGCGAAGAAAAGGCGAAGGTTTTTGAAAATCATTTTAGAAGTGGGGGAGAGGAAAATGAGAGGCGAATGGCAAATAATGTAATGCGAGGGAGAAGAGTTTATGATGGGTACTTGGTATGTCTTGACTTGAGCGTATATCTCCCTGGCAACGGCGCCAGAAATCCTTCTTGCTACCTCTTGAGCATGCGTTGCTTTTCCCTTGAAGAGGAAAGGGTGATGCAGCAAAGTAGCGTAAGTATTTCCCTCAGTTTTTGAGAACCAAGATATCAATCCAGTAGCAGATAACACGTAAGTCACCTAGTACCTGCACAAACAATCAAGAACCTTGCAACCAATGTGATATAGGGGTTGTCAATCCCTTCACGGTCACTCGCAAAAGTGAGAACTAATAAAGATAGTAAGATTACATTTTTTGGTATTTTTGTTGTATAGATTGGAAAGTAAAGATTGCAAAATAAAAGAACGGCAACAGAAATTGGCAAGTTGACGGGAAACTAATATGATGTAAAATAGACTCGGGGACCATAGGTTTCACTAGTGGCTTCTCTCAAGATAGCATATATTATGATGGGTGAACAAATTACTGCCGAGCAATTGATAGAAAAGTGCATAATTATGAGAATATCAAGGCAATGATCATGAATATAGGCATCACGTCCGTGTCAAGTAGACCGAAACGATTCTCCATCTACTACTATTACTCCACACATCGACCGCTATCCAGCATGGATCTAGAGTATTAAGTTCATAAGAATAGAATAACACATTAAGCAAGATGACATGATGTAGAGGGATAAACTCAAGCAATATGATATAAACCCCATCTTTTTATCCTCGATGGCAACAATACAATATGTGCCTTGCTGCCCCTACTGTCACTGGGAAAGGACACCACAAGATTGAACCCAAAGCTAAGCACTTCTCCCATTGCAAGAAAGATCAATCTAGTAGGCCCAACTAAACTGATAATTCGAAGAGACTTGCAAAGATATCAAATCATGCATATAAGAATTCAGAGAAGAACCAAATAATATTCATAGATAATCTTGATCATAAATCCACAATTCATCGGATCTCGGCAAACACACCGCAAAAAGGTATTACATCGAATAGATCTCCAAGAACATAAAGGAGAACTTTGTATTGAGAATCAAAGAGAGAGAAGAAGCCATCTACCTAATAACTATGGACCCGAAGGTCTGTGGTAAACTACTCACGCTTCATTGGAGAGGCTATGGTGTTGATGTAGAAGCCCTCCGTGATCGATTCCACCTCCGGCAGATCGCCAGAAAAGGCCCCAAGATGGGATCTCACGGGTACAGAAGGTTGCGGCGGTAGAAAAGTGGTTTCGTGGCTCTCCCTGATGTTTCTAGGGTATCAGAGTATATATTGGCAGTAGAAATACGTCGGTGGAGCTACGTGGGGCCCACGAGGGTGGGGCCGCGCCTACCCCCCTGGGCGCGCCCTACTGCCGCATGGCCGCCTCACGGAGTTCCAGACTTCATCTCCAAGTCTTCGAGATTGCGTTTGTTCCAAGAAAGATCATCGCAAGGGTTTCATTCCGTTTGGATTCTATTTGGTATTCCTTTTCTACAAAACACTGAAATAGGCAAAAAACAGAAACTGGCACTAGGCCTTCGGTTAATAGGTTAGTCACAAAAATAATATAGAAGAGCTTATTAAAGCCCATTAAACATCCAAAACAGATAATATAATAGCATGGAACAATCAAAAATTATAGATATGTTGGAGACGTATGACGCGTTTGGACTTTGTTTGATATGGATTTTCTGCGAAACAAAAACATGCAAAAAACAGGAACTGGCACTGGGCACTAGATCAATAGGTTAGTCCAATAAATCATATAAAAAGTTGGCAAAAATATGTGAAAGTTGTATAATATTGGCATGGCACAATCAAAAATTATAGATATGACGGAGATGTATCACTCCCTGAGGTAGCTAGAGCACATAGTGTATTGATTGAGATCATTGTGATTTCCAACAAGTTGGAAGCTTTGTCGGGCAGAGTTTTGGAAGGGGTCTGCAGGACCAACGTGTCGTGGATGAAGCAAGGCTTGAAATTCAAGCACATGAGGATGCTCCCAAGGCTGCAGCAGGAAGAGATGCACTGCAAAAGAGGCAAGCAGAAGCCTTGATGGCATATCTCGAGGAGACTTCCGCTACCTTGCAAGCTTAAACATGACAATGAGTAGCTCCAGCAAGCACACACTGCCCATGAGTTAGAACTGAAAGAATAGGAGGATAGAAATGCTAGCGCTTATCATAGTAATTGGTTTGCCGAATTTGAGCAGAGGGCCACATAATTAAAGCTTGAAGTAGGTGGAAAATATAGGGCTTGATTGTGTCATTCACCTTAACTTTCACATGACCCCTCTCATAGTGTGCATAATCCAATCACACCATTCATCAGGAAATCATTTCAATTTTAACATTTGATAAACAAAAGGTCATTTTATTTATCATAGGCTTTCTCAAAGTTCGCTTTCAAAAGAAGGCCCCTTCCTTTTTATGGTGAATGGAATTCAAATCTTCATGTAGGACAACCACACCTTCCATAATACTTGTTTGTATGAGTTTGAGATATAATAGGATTCCCTATTTTACTAAGTCTGTTCATCAGAACTTTAGTAATGATTTTGAAACTCATATTTATAAGGTAGATAGGTCTAAATTTTTGAATTTGTTTGGCATCCTTAGTTTTGTGAACTAAAGTAATGATTTCATAATTTAGCCTAGTAATATCTAGGACCCGTCCATGAGAATCATCGAACAGATATTTCAAGTCCCATTTCACTACTTCCCAAAAATGTTGATAAATATCAAAGGTCCAGGAATCTTAATTTTTTTCATCTGGAAGACTACAGGTTGTAGTTCTTCCATACAAAAGGGTTCAATCTGTATTAGCATCCCCAACAAAAATTTTCTGGCCCCCTTTATATTTAAAGAGATACTATATTCTTCAGCATGTCCAATTTTGTTTTATGAAAATTAGTAACATATTCCAATAGATCATTTTCTCCCTCAATAACTCCTTCCATTCGTTCCAAAGAAACAATTATGTTCTTCTCCTTTTGCCATTAACTTTGGCATGGTAAATATCTGGTAATGCAGTATCCCTCTTTAATCTCCTTATATTTATATGTCTATAACCATTTTAATTCCTCTTGTTTCAAAATTCTACCCAACTGGTCTTTATGCTCTTTTTGTTCGGTCCTAGCATGAGCACTTAAACCATTAATTTTAGTGTTCTTATAAATAACATCAAACTTAGCAAGTATTTCAGTTTTCATTTTCAGGCATCTGAATCTATATTCCACCCTTCCAGCTTTCTTCTCAAGACTCTTAATCTTTGTTGCCATCTATCGGTATTGGATCCTTCATATTGACCAGAACAAATGCTTGCAACAGAATGGTCAGAACCATCTCTTAGCATCCAAGAGTTTTCAAACTTGAAGATAAGCTGAGAAATATTGTGAGATCATGTGTCTAGAATTAAGGGGGTGTGATCAAATACCTCCCTCTCCGAAGCCGACAGAAAGGAGAGTGGACAATGTTCTTTCCACTCAGGAAAAATTAGAACCCTATCTAATTTTTTTATAAGTAAGATCAGCTAAATTGCCAGCTAATGTGAAATATCTTCCACTTAAAGGTAGCTCTCTCAAACCAACATGTTCAATTATAGCATTAAAAACAAGAATCAATTCTCTAATAAAACATTTCTTGATATCTTGCACAATACCTCTAACATTCCAAAACATACCTATCGTTGATATAAAAGGAATTTTATTTAGATCTTTTCCTCTCTTTCTTAATCCCACCAGTGAAAACGGTGTGCTTCACAGAGCCAATAGCTGGTGCGCCACCTACTTTTTTCTTCTACTACAAAAAATATTTTTAAGAGGTTAAAATAATCCTCCTCAATTTCAGCATATGTATGATCATTATCAGAACAGAGTCAAATATATCACCACCTCTAGTGTCAATTGGACCTAGAGAACTGATTTTAGGTTTATTATTATTGTTAACTATGTTCTAAAGGTAAAAGTCTTTCCCGACTTGCTCAATTTTCTCGAAAGAGAAGTACATTTTTCATCCCTCAACTCTTGGTAGAGTCTAGATTTGGTCTGTCAACTCCGAAACCGGGCAACTTATACTCCAACTACTGAAACCGGACAAGATTCATCCCTGGACTCAATTTTGACCGGTCTTTGTGTGACTCACCCTGGTTTTGACCTTGGTGACTTAAATTCGCGTACTTTTTCAATTCCATGATTTTTCTTAAATTCACATACTTTTCTCAAATTTGCAACTTTTCCAAGTTCATGTGTTTTTTCTTCAAATTCGTGTACCTTTTTCAAATCCGTCATTTTTTTGCAAATTTACGTTCTTTTTTTACAGATTTGAAAGAGGTACGTGAATTTGGAAAAAGTACATGTATTTTAAAAAAGGGATAATGGGTTTTATGCCCCTACTAGTTGTGTCCCACTCGACAGGATTGCCCCTAATTTTCAAAAACCAGTGGTTCTGTCCAACCCACTTTGGTCGTCTTGTGCTTTTGCCCTTTGACCGTTTGACCGTCACTTTGAAAACTTCATAACTAAGTCATACTAAATCAGAAAAATGCAAATAAGATATCAAAATGTTTGGGAAAACATCACCTACATGTCAATGCCATTTGCATTCATGACAAAAGTGTTGGAAAGTGCCCATCCGAGTTTTAGCTCTTATCATACCACCATGAACGGTAAAATCTAAAAAAATTCAAAAAATTCAAAAATAAATTTGGTGGCAAAGAATGACAAATGTTTTAAGTGCTTGCCAAGTTTTATCAGGGAATGACATTCATGAAAGTCATGGCAAAAAAAACAATCAACACTCCAAAATAGATCATTGGAGTACGTTGGTGCCCTGGTGAAGAAATTAGTGTAAGTTAAGGAGATGCATTAGATGTTGACCATTAAGGGCTTAAGGGTTTTTTTTTCGGGTCGATAGTGTTCGGCTACTGGATTTGCTCTATTAATAATATTTGGCTGCATGCATCATCCTGATGCAGAGGCCGGGGGTTATTCTCCTTTAAAAAAAATTTAAGAGCTTAAGGTGAACTGTAGGACATCAGATTTGGCAGTGGTTCAACACTGATTTGCTTCTTGGTGTTTGTTTTTCACTATTGGCTGTTCACAAATGCAAGATCGTGCTTCATACAGAAGCTCTTCTATAATATGTAGGCTTAGCTGATTCTCTCATTAGATGAAGGTTTTTTAGAATATGCAGGCTTAGCTGATTCAGATGAGAGATGGGATATCAGATGCACCTTACAATAAGCCTGCTTTAATCCTGCGAACTTTTTATCCATTTCTTGGACCTCCATGCTAAACCTGCTACTGACGTACCATTGTGGACGTTTTGTCCGTTTCTTGGACGTTCATGCTAAGCCTGCTGTTGATGTAGTATTGTAATCAGTGACCTGCTAAACCTGCTACTAATGTAGAATTGTAATCAGTGATCTGAAGAAAACGGCTTACCACCGTAATCAGTGATCTAAAGCGTGATCCTTGATCCATCTGCTTATTCCCGATACAATGGTAATACCTATTTAGGTCACATTTCATATTTTGTAGTTTTATATTTACATAGAAATGTACACTATAAAAACCTCTGCAAACTTGAATACGAGAAACAGGTTGGTGTGGGCGCAGCAAAATTGTTGTAAGCCCCAGATTGCACACATACCAATTTTGTCTTAAATCTAAATTAGTCAAAGAAGAAAATAAAATGGCAACCCAGCATTACTATCATGCAGCACATTTCGTCATATATGTCACATAACACATCAACAGGGCGCGGCGTGCCGCCACGCGGGCATGGCTAGTATATATAAACAAAGAAACGATTTGTCTTTCTTCGTTTGCACTGCGGTCGATAACTTTGTTGCTCCTGGTGCAGGGAAAGAATGATTCACGCCGGTCGCCGAGCAGCGGAACAATGATGCCGGTGAGAGGGGCAACGGCACGATGCCTTCCAAGACGTCCGGCACAAGTATGCCCTGCCTGCCATGTCAGGCACGTCGCCGAAGCAAAGTCATATATGCATGTGTGGTGGGTTCTCGAAGCTACGTGTCCTCGACAAACCACCAGCTTTACTTTCCTCTCCCCATCATTCCACACGCCTCCAATCCATCCATCGATATCATATTCCGACGTGCATGAGCCATGACCACTTTGAAGTTCTGTTCAAACAAATCGAGTCTCTCCGGCACTATATATATATGTATATCTCCCTAGCTAGCTCGTCTATCAAATGTCTGAATACCAAACATTCATTCTATACTAGTAGCACACAGCTAGGTATTCTTGAGGTACTATTCGTCCAGCTATAGGAAAGATGGGAAAGCTGGAAGCGTCGGTTGCGATGCTCGCCCTTGCCTTGGTTCTTGGCCTCGTGTCCGGCGGCAACTTTTACGACGAATGCGACGCTACGTGGGAGCCCCAGAACTGCTGGACCTACGACGGCGGCAACAGCCTCTCCCTCGCCCTCGTCAGCAACTCCTCAGGTCTTTCTTCAACCTCACAACTTCTGTATTTTTCACGATGGAGTTCTCTTCTGAATGAATGAATGTGTGGGTGGTTAGGCTCGATGATCAGGTCCAAGAGGCAGTTCATATATGGAACAGTGTCGACCATGATCCAGCTCGTCAAGGGCGACTCCGCTGGCACCGTCACGACGTACTACGTAAGTATCTGCTCCGCTGGAACCATTTGTTATCTGTTCCATATACCTATTCTTCGAGGATTTATCGATAGGGTGTGTCTGGGTCTCAGTAGACTGAGACTTAACCAAATCCATATCAATCGACATTATAAAAGAAAATTTTGAAAAACTAAAAAGAAAACTTTGCAGGAGTCTTCACGCAAGATCTGACGAATATAATATCGACTGAGACATAATCAAGTCTAAGGCGACTAAGATACAGCCAAGTCTTGGTCGACTGAGGTTTAGCAACATTGTTATTGATATTGTTGTTCAATGCAGACATCGTCGGTAGGGGATGACCACGACGAGATCGACTTCGAGTTCCTGGGGAACGAGACGGGGCAGCCCTACACGCTGCACACCAACGTCTATGCCGCCGGCGTCGGCGACAAAGAGATGCAGTTCCGCCCCTGGTTCGACCCCACCGACGGCTACCACAACTACACCATCTCCTGGACGCCCTGCACGATCGCCTGGTACGTCGACGGGACGCCCATCAGGGCGTTCCGCAACTACGAGCACACCCACGGTGTGGCGTTCCCGACGAGCCGCCCCATGTACGCCTACTCCAGCATCTGGGCGGCCGAGGACTGGGCCACGCAGGGTGGCCGCGTCAGGGCCGACTGGACCCGCGCGCCCTTCGTTGCCAGCTACCGCGGCATTGATCTTGATGTTTGCGAGTGCTACGGCGGCGACTGCGTCTACACCTGCGCCGGGGCGTTCGGGGGCTGCGGCGGTCTCACCGGCGAACAGCGGGGGAAGATGCGGTGGGTGCAGCACAACTACAGGATCTACGACTACTGCGCCGACCGCGAGGGCAGCAAGGTGCCAGGCATCGAGTGCACCCTGCCGCAGTACTGATGAAGAGCATTCATTGTTCTTCATGCCGTTGCCAACCACGTATTTTGCACTTTCCACAGACTACGTTGGACTTCTTTTATCTCCTCTGTTCAAAATCCGTTATTTTATTTGCAGGCGTTATGTAGAGAAAAAAAAAAGACCAGAGAAGCAAGCACCCCTCGGCATATTTTATTTTATAGAAAAACGAGAAACACGGTTGAATATCCGCTCCCCGTGGGGATTGAACACGATCAGCCCGGAGCACAAGATAGTGCCCCTACCGCTGAGCTAGCGCTCAGTCTATTTACTATTTGCAGGCGTTATGTATTTCGAAATAATAAGAGCTCGGAGCTCTTTATTTCTTCGCAACGACTTTTAGCACCGTTTTTAGCCCAAACTATTGTGGTAGGGAGTATACTATGAGTGCTAGGGGTCCTGATTTAGAGTGGCAAAGGTATGTTGTGAGTAGAGAAAAATTCACTACAAGTCACCAAACTTGCACTGGCGTTAGCTTTAGTCCTTGTGGTTACAAATACCCGCATTACGGTCACCAAACTTGCTAGAGGGGTCATCTACGATTCATTATACGATTTTCTATGAGCTCGTTGTCGCGACCGCCGCCATGAGCTCGTCGTCGGACGCCGACCGCGCCGTTTGGGAGGGGCCCGCGTGACGTCCCTCTCGCTCCCACGCTCCAGCACACGGCACACCACAAGCAGCAGCAGCCGCCGTGTGGACTTGGCTCAAGTACTCGCGTCGTACCACTTCCCTCTGTAGCAGCTCTCGCTCGGATCAGCGCAAATGGCGACGGCGGTCCACCAGCTCTCCTTCTCCGCGCCGAGCGCGTGCGGCAGACGCGGGCGTCCGCGTCCGCGACGGACCGGCACGAGGTGCTGTCGCCGAAGCGTCGGCTGCCGCTGCGGAAGGTGCCGGGCGAGCACGGCCCGCCGTTGCTAGGCGCGCTCAAGGACCGGCTCGAGTACTTACACGGGCCAGCGTCCGCGCGCACTGCTCCACGGTGGTGCGCCTCAACATGCCCCAGCGGACTCAGGAGGTCACAGCCAAACAGTGTTCTACCCATGTTGTAGAGTGCAATCACAGGAAGTTGCCGAATGGTGTGCCCAGCTTTATGCTTCCACTGAATTTTATCTGGAGGTGTTTGCTTGCTGTTGCCTCATACTGTACTACTAGGAGATATTCCCACCCTGAGTCGCCCGATAATGCAATTTATGGGCAATCTGTACCTGAGTGATGTGGAAGGGCAGTCAGCTATCTGTTTTGTGCAGTTCTCTTGTCAACTTCATGCTCAAAATGCAGAACAAATGTTCAGATTCAGTCCACAAAATGTTCAACCGAAGCTACAATATTTTGCCTGCGATTGTCGAGCAGTACGTGTGTGGTCCGAACTACTCAAAACTGAGCTCTCTGATAAAATTTGGAACTTGTCCGAGCATCGCATTCTGGATCATGCTACTGTATGTAGTGTTCCTATGAGCGACAAATTGCAAAGGAATATTCAGCTTATAAGCTTGTCAGTGCACCAAAAATATTTGAGCCAAGAGGAATTTAATGGAAGTATCCATTTCACTCGATGATGCAATTCTGACCATCATGGCGATTGTTTCATGATGTTATTCTCAGTGTATGCAACATATATATTCCTGAATCCTCATTCGCCAAATTTCAGGCTTTAAAAAAACGTGATTGTGAGCATCTTATATCAACCGGGGCTTGTAATCTATTTATTCATGGACAGGGATGTCTCAAATGTCGCATGGTTCATAAAGAAAGTGGTTCAACAATGCTGCAAACACCAAGGATTCTAGAACGTGCTGAATATCCTATATGGTGCATGTGAACTACAAGAGCATACAGTGTTACATATCCTATATGGTGCAGCAACTAGAACGTGATGAATATTTTACCCATGGTCTTGCCCACTGTGAAATTTATTTGGAGAAGTTTGCACATTTGAATATTTTACGCATGAACTACAAGAGCATTTGTGGAAGGAGAAACACAGTTCAAGTAATTCAGTTGTTACTGTCATTGCTTCCTTCAGACATAGCAACAACATTTGTTCTTTTCAGAACGTCCTATTACTTACCTGGGTGGATTACTTGGAAACTTTCTCTGTCCTTGCACATTTGAATCTGGATAGTCATTGGTGCAGGGGAACAAGCGTCGAGCCCAGTACGGTGGATGTGTATCAAGCTGGATATCAGTCCTATGAGCTTCATTCAGATTATCTTCTCTTTTGTGCTATCGAGTTGTTTGGGTCTCACTGGAGCATCTACCAGCTGTTAGCACCTTGGGACCCTGGAGGGATTGCATTGTGGCTGTTATTGAAATGGACTCGACAAACGGTTTTTCAAGGCGGGCAGGGTGTCGGCTTTCCGCCAGGCTCCGACTTCGGCAACTACAACGACGCCGCCGCCTTCGGCTTCCTTTGCCAGGCGTACTTTGCCGCGACCCCGTCGATTCCCCGCTCCACGACGAAGGGCCCAACTCCCAAGCTGATCGCCAAGTGGGTTCTGTTCCAGCAGCCCGCTTGCTCAGCCTCGGCCTGCCCAACTACGGCCGCCTCGCCGACTTCTTCCGCGATGCCGGCAAGGCGGTGATCGACGAGGGCGAGCGGCTGGGCATCGCGCGGGAGGAGGCGGTGCACAACATCCTCTTCGCCATGTGCTTCAACTCCTTCGGCGGCATGAGGATCCTGTTCCTGTTGCTGCTGAAGTGGCCGGGCCGCGCGCACCCGGCCGCCTCGCGATGGAGGTGCGCGCCACCGTGCGCGCCAACGGCGGCGAGGTGACGATTCAGGCGCTGGCCGAGATGCCGCTGGTGAAGTCGGCCGTGTACAAGGCGCTGCGGATCGAGCCGCCGGTGGCGCGCGAGCGCGAAGCTGGACATGGTGGTGGAGAGCCATGACTACGGGTACGAGGTGCGGGAGGGGAGCTGCTATTCAGTTTAATAACTGCCAGTTTTTTTAAAAAAAAACCTGGTTCCCTGCGTATTCAAGCATTCAAGCGAGCAAGCGCATGTGGCAGTCAGCGCACAGTTATCAGCCGTCGGACCGTAGATGACCCCTAGAGCAAGTTTGGTGACCGTATTGCGGGTATTTGTAACCACAGGGACTAAAGCTAACGCCAGTGCAAGTAAATGGACCTGTAGTGAATTTTTCTCTTGTGAGTGGTAAGGGTCCTGTACTGCGAGTGGTAGGAGTGTCCTGAGCCAAGAGCGGGCCAATAGCTTACTCAGTGGACCATCTTTTGTTATTGGCCAAATCCGGAAAAAATTCTCAAAGAAAGTCAAGAAAAAAGGACGGGCATGGCCCTGTTTGGTCCCAAAAGGATCCACCCATGGTTCTGTTAGTGCTAAGGGTCCGATACTATGAATGTTAGGGGTGCCCAAAGCATAGTATATTCACTGTCACACACACACATTTGCACAAGTAGTACTAAACTTTGAAACTGAGAGTTTTCTTTAGAGAAATGACATACAAGTGCACATGGCAGAGAGGGAGATGTGGGAGGCAACACCATAGACAAGAGATGTAATTCAATTTCGGCATGTCGAAAGACGATTAATCTCCAACGTTAACGTTTTGTTCCTGGAACACTAGGTAGACACCACCTACATGCAAGTTTTATGAAATGTATGTGCAAATTATTTTTTATAAGTAACACTAACATATGATTGTTCATTCACACTATAAAACAGTACTACAACTTCTATGCAATTTGTGTGTATATTTTGTAGTAAATTTCTTTATTTTTGTAAGGTAATAGCAATGCCCTTAATTCATTATACCTTAGAATAAAAAAATAACATATGTGTTTGTTTATTGATAAGAATAAAGTGACTGACCCAAAAAATAATCATTTTTTTACTTGTACTCTGGCTCTTGCTTATTTGATATATTATTTTTTCACTTGGATTTTCTTCTATAATTGTGCATGCGGCAGCAGTTCGATGATGCAACCGCGTGATACTTCTCGGTTGCTATTAGAAGTTAAAATGTAATTCTTAAATTGATCTACTTAAATCATCATTGTTATAAGAGTTGCACTAGTTTACATTTGTTCTTGTGTAGTAAGGTTTGTGTGTAACTTATGCGTCTAAATGGACATTCTTTTTTCATTGTCGAAATATCTACACTATTTTAATTTTCACAAAATACTTTAATTAGCAACGAATTTTTTTTCATGTGCCAAAAGCCTTTACACAGTTGATCATGCTTTTTAATTAGCAATGGACCGTAGCAGAAGAAAAGCTATGGGCTGGAAACGGCCGGCTATTCCACGAGCAGTTTTTTTCAGCGTTCACGTTGTGCAGGAAAAATGTGACTGGGAAAAGCTAGGTAGGATGTCTCTAGTAGAGATATAAGTCGGTTGTGGGATTCTCAACAAAAAAACAAAGTAGAGATAAGTCGGTTATTAAACAACGTAAGATCCCGTCTCTCTGATCTGAACCATGTTGCCCCAAGTCTGTACGCGTGGATAAAATGCAGAAGGAAGCCCGCACCCTGCAAGAATCCATCCATCCATGGAGGACGAGATGACGGCACCGGAGACGAGGTACGTACCGCACGAGCTGGTCACGCAGATCCTACTTCGTCTCCCCGTCGAGTCGTTGGTGCGGTTCACCTGCGTCTGCAAGACCTGGCAGGACACCATCACCGGCGAATCTTTCCAGCGTGAGCACCTCGGCTTCCAAGAGCCGTGCGTGTTGATCGCGCCGCAGATCGGCGGCGGCGATTCACTTAAGGTCACCACACCCGGCTTATACCGGTGGGAGAAGAGCCAGTGCGCCGCGACCCTCGTTCAAGCCATGGACTCCCTCCCCGCGGTGGAAGCCAACCGCAGGCACAATTTGGCGCACTGTGATGGTCTGGTGCTTGTGGTGTCCAGGGATGACACGGTGTGGGTGCTCAACCCGGCCACACACCAGGCCCTGTCCCTGCCCCAGAGTTACAGCACGCTGATTCCGCCCCGTTATCCCTTCCTTGGGGCGTTTGGTCTCGGGCACAACCCTCGCTCCAACACATACAAGGTTGCCCGTATCTATTATCACTCTGTGGACACCCGCGGGACCGGTGGTTGCCGTTTCACCTTCAGGGCAGAGGTGTTCATCATCGGGAGAGATCAGCATTGGCGTCAGACTACAACACCACCACCATACCCTATCATAGCGCGTCGAACAGCAACTTTCTTCAAAGGCTCCTTGCTCTGGACAATCGACGAGTCAATCATGCGTGTGGGGGGTGATGTAGCCGTCCGAGGCTTCCTCCGCTTCAACTTGACGGATGAATCTTTCAGCATCACACCAGCGCCTCCTGGTTGCCCTGACCTAGGATACTCGACCTTCAACTTAGCTGAGATGTGCGGGGAGCTATACCTTGCTCATGAAGGGCCCAAAGAGGAGGGATCCTTCCGTTGCAGGTCGGTTTCGATATGGGCATGCAATGATGTGGATGGCTCTAATCCGCCGCGATGGGTTCGGCGTCATGTCATCAATGTCCCACACTGTATACATCTGATAGCTACGTCTAAAGAAGGTATATTGTTTCAAGACGGATCTTACAATATCATGTGCTCTGATAGACAAAGCATAGAAGGTGTTAGGCATGTGGCTACCATGCATGACTTGACATATCACCATCCAGACTCAAACACATATGTTAATTATCCAAAAGAAATTGTCTATAGCTATGATTTAATCCCTTACGTTCCAAGTATGTTGCCAGTCTAGTTACTTGGTAGAAAACAATGTGGAATTGCATTTGCGTGACAAAGAAATATAAGCGACGATGAGAAACAATTT
This sequence comes from Triticum aestivum, assembly GCF_018294505.1. NCBI lineage: Eukaryota > Viridiplantae > Streptophyta > Magnoliopsida > Poales > Poaceae > Triticum > Triticum aestivum. The sequence goes on along the minus strand of NC_057799.1, from coordinate 39,539,046 downwards.
TCCAAGTGCCGATGGCGCATCACTTGTGTTGTATTCTTGTTTTTTTCTGTTTTTTTCCTAGAAAATGTTGTTGTTATTTGTGTTCATTGGTTTCCTCGATGCTCTACTGGGTCGCGTTGCAACACCATAGGCATCTCAGCTGCCAACTTAAACATCAAGCGGTGGTGGGCTGTGGGCCAGCAAGCCAAGTGATGCTAGCTAGTGCTCCTACACACCCTATGTTCTCTCTTTTTACTCAAAAAAAAAATCTATGTTCTCTCTTTTTTTTCTTCGTATCTCTTAGTTCCACTGCAATGGTGTTATCTCATTGGCCTTCCCATGGGTCCGAGAACCAATACCCATGCAGAACTGAAGTTGCAGCGTACTTGTGGAGGTTCCAATCGTGTTGGTGAGATGGCTCTTGCAGATTCATTAAGTCTGAAGACATGGCGTATATCAATATTACCTATTATTCGACATCCATCCCTGGATAAGTTAAACTTACGAACATTTTTTTAAAATAAAGTAGGCCAGTAAAATCCAAGGATGAGACATTGCAAAAGCAGCTAGCTGTTCATGCGAAAAACTATCATTCATATGTACTCCCTCCATTTTTACAATATAAGGTTTATTGGTTTTTTCAAAAGACAAACGTGTGGACCTTTGACCAAGTTTCTAGTAAATAAATATTAATATCTACAATATCAAATCTGTATCATTTTATCCATCATGAAACAGTACAATTTCTATGCAATTTTTGTGCAAGTTTTTGTTGTCTTTTCCTTTAACTTTCTTTATGATTTTAGGGTAATACCAGTGCCCTTAATTCATCATACCTTAGAATAGCAATTATTTTTGTTCTTAATTGTATCATATGTGTTTGTTTACTGATAAGAATAAAATAGCTGAATTAAAAAATAATATTTTTTTGTCGTTTGTGCTCTGCCAATTTCTTTTGGTTCTTGTTGCTTCGTTGATTCTTTTTGTCAATTGGATTTTCCTCCATAATTGCATGTGGCAGCGTTTTGATGATGCCATCGTGTGATACTACTTGTTTGCTGTTAAAAGTTTTAAATGAAATTCTTTAAATTGATCTACCTACATCATCATTATTGTTAAAGTTGCACTAGTATATATATGGGTCTGTCTAGGGCACATCTTGATGTGCCGTGATTATTGCACATCTAGATGACTCAATCACACTATAAAGAAAAAGAAAAAAGATAAAAGAAAATGTTTAAACGAATCTTCATGTAAAGTCTATGGTATATGACTTGGATGTGCAATATTTGGGGCACATCTAGATGTGTTTTGATTTTGCATAGTAAGGTCTGTGTAACTTGTGCATTTAAATGGACATTCCTTTTCCATTGTCAAAATATCTACAATGTTTTCATTTTCATAAAATAATTTAATTAATTTGCAACGGATTTTGTTTATGTGCCAAAAAACTTTACACAGTTTGCCATCTCACTTTGACCAAGTATTTTAATTAGCAATGGGCCGTCGCAGAAGAACAACTATGGGCCGTTAACTGCAGGCTATTCTCTTTTTTTTTTGCGGGGTAACTGCAGGCCATAGAGTTCACGTTGTGCAGGAAAAAGCTGAGCGAAACGTAATTTGTTTACTTGCAAGTAGGCTGTCCTTTTTTTTTTGCGGGGCACGTAGGGTGTCCCTAGAGATAAACGTACGATTCCGCCTCGGATGTGAACCATGTTGCCCTAACGTCCTAGAAGGCCCTTTAGCGCTTCTGGAAATCGTACATGAGCTTAAACGTACCAAGTCGTGTGGCGTCCTTCTCAAGTTAGATTATGAAAAGGCCTACGATCGCGTGAACTGAGAGTTCGTGCGTGAGGTCCTAATTAAAAAGGGTTTTGATGGGGGTTTTGTCCACCGTATCATGCACCTCGTGAGTAGTGGGCACACGGCGGTGACCATCAACGGTGAGATTGGCAATTTCTTCCACAACAAGCGTGGCCTCGGGCAGGGGGACCCGAGCTCGCCTTTGATCTTTAATTTTGTTGCTGATGCGCTCGCGGCTATGATTAGCAAGGCCAGAGATGCGGGCCACATCAAAGGGCTAATCACTCACCTTATCCCAGGCGGTGTGACTCATCTGCAATACGCAGATGACACGATATTGCTATTCGAGCCGGACGACCATAGCATTGCCTCGGTTAAGTTACTGTTGATCTGTTGAAATTTTGTCGGGTCTTAAGATTAATTTTCTCAAAAGCGAAGTGATCACCATAGGGATGGAGGAGCACGAAAGTATGAGGGTCGCAAACTTGCTCAATTGCAAGATTGGCAAGTTCCCGATCAAGTATCTTGGACTTCCGATAATGCACAAGAGCCTGACTATAGCTGAATGGGCGCCACTTTACGGCAAAGTGGTGAATCGGGTTAGTCCGTGGAGAGGGAGGTTTATGTCCTCGGCTGCTAGGTTAATTTTGACCAACTCTATAGCTTATCCTCCCTTCCTCTCTTTACAATGGGCATGTTCCTCCTTGCCAATGGAGTGCATGCTAAACTTGACACGCCGCGCGCCCGGTTCTTTTGGGAAGGAACTGGGACGAAACGCAAATACCACTTGGTAAAGTGGGCAGCGGTCTGCAGGCCGAAGAAGTTCGGTGGTTTGGGGATCACGAATTCAAAACTGATGAACGTTGCCTTGCTAACCAAGCGGTGGTGGCGGCTTGCCCAAAACGAGAAGGGTCTCTGGGCGGACATTCTTCGGGCAAAATACTTCCCGGACGGCAACCTGTTTAAGGCCAAGGCCAAGGGATCGGCCTTTTGGAATGGCATACAAGCTGTGAGACCTGCCTTTACGGTTGGGGCCCAATTCTCTGTCAACAACGGAGCGTCCACGTGATTTTGGCTGGACTGCTGGAGGGGAGAATCTCCGTTGTGGCAATCACATCCGGAGCTGTATCAGCTGGCCACAGACACACACATTTTGGTCGCTGACGCTCTTAGAGTGCACCCTCCGGTGATTTCCTTTTTCAGGCCGTTGGAGATGGGAGAGGCGGCAGCCTGGAATGCATTGGTTGCTGAGCTCGAGGGGAGGGGACTCAGCCAGGATAATGATGAGATCTCGTGGAGGCTGACGGCCTCTCGGAAATTCTCGGTCAAATCCTTATACGAGAAGCTCACAGAGGGGAATGAGTTGGACATGGCTAGGGGGTTGTGGAAGGCTGGCATTCCCCTCAAGGTAAAGATCTTTATGTGGCAAATGTTCCGTAATCGCCTGCCTACATCGGATAACGTGGCCAAGCGCAACGGACCAGCGAATGGGACATGTACCATCTGTGGGCTGGGGGAGGATGCTAACCACGTCTTCTTCAGATGTTGTCTCGCTAGATTTGTGTGGAGTGCGGCCAGGGAGGCTTTTAAGCAGAACTGGAATCCGCAAACTAGCAACAATCTGCTTTCCTTACTATCCGCGCAGAGGAGTGCGAATGCACGGGTGGTGTGGCGCTGCGTAGGGGCGATGCTTTGGTCCATTTGGACCGTGAGGAACAAAATTACTATCGAACACAAGTTTCCTGCTCACCCTGCTGAGATTCTTTTCAAATGTCATACTTTCTTACAGGCTTGAGCGCCATTGAGGAAACAGCGTGACGAGGGACGCATGATCGAGACTATGGAGCAGATCAAGCTGTGCATGACGAGATCAAGAGTACCAGCGCAGCAAGCTTGAATCTTTTGCGTTTTATTTATCTAGGTTGCGAACTAAACTATGTTATATCTTCGCCCGTGTGAACTGCTAGCTTTATCATTGCCGGGACTGCAAGCCCGCTGAACTTATGTTGGTTTGGTTGTAAGGTTGGACTGATGTGGATGCTGCCTTGTGGCTTTATTAATTTAAAGCTGAACGCTCTATGCGTCTAAGTTCCAAAAAAAAATCCCAGTCCGTACGCGTGGATAAAACAGAGAAGGAAGCCAGCACCTTGCAAGAATCGATCCAGCTATGGACGACGTGAGGGCGCGGGCGCCCAAGAGGCGGAGGCGGACGACGCGGTACTTTCCGCACGAGCTGGTCGAGCAGATCCTCCTTGTCTCCTTCGTCTCCCCGTCGAGCCGCTGCTGCGTCTCACATGCGTCTGCAAGGCCTGGCACAGCACCATCACCGGCGACCGGTCGTTCCAGCGCGAGCACGCCCGCCTCCAAGACCCGTGCGTGCTCATCGCGCCGCGGATCAAAATCAACGACGCCGGCCGTCCTCATGCCAGCCCGGTCAAGGTCACCACGCCCTGCTTGTACCGCTGGGAGAAGGGCCAGGGCGCCGCGACCCTCGTTCAGGCCATGGACGCCTTCTTCCCCGCCCAACAAGCCGGCCGCAGGCACGATCTGGCGCACTGTGACGGCCTTGTGTTGGTGGTGTCCGCGGACGACACCGTGCGGGTGCTCAACCCGGCCACACGCCGCGCCACACCCCTGCTCCGGAGCTACGTCACGCCGGCCGCGCTCCATAGGTGCTTCCATGGGGCGTTAGGTCTCGGGCATGACCCACGCTCCAACACGTACAAGGTTGCGCGTATCTACCACCGCTCCGTGCACATGCCCGCGACAGGTGGCTGCCTCTACACCCTCGGGATGGACGTGTTCACCATTGGGAGAGATAAGCATTGGCGTCCGACGACGGCGCCACCGCCATGCCCTGTCATGGCGTGTCGGACTGCAACCTTCTTCAAAGGCTCCTTGCTCTGGGCAATCGACGAGTCCATCTTGCTCGTGGGGGGTGACGTAGCCGTCCGAGGCTTCCTTCGCTTCAGCTTGGAGGATGAGACTTTCAGCATCATACCAGCGCCTCTTGGGTGTCCTGACCTACGAAACTCGACGTCCAACTTGGTTGAGATGCACGGGGAGCTGTGTCTTGCTCATGAAGGTCCCAAAGAGGAGAGATCTGTCAGGTCGACTTGGGTATGGGTGTGCGATGATGTGGATGGCTCCAACCCGCCACGGTGGGTTCGGCGTCATGTCATGAACGTCCCATGCCATATACACCTCATAACCATGTCTAATGACCGTATATTGTTCCAAGGAGAATCTTACAATCTCATGTGCTATGATAGCCAAACCATAGAAGGAGTTAGGCATGTGGCTACTATGTATAGCTTGATCTATCACCATCCAGATTCAAACACACATGTTAAGTACCCAAAACAAAGTGTATATAGCTATGATTTAATCCCTTATGTTCCAAGCCTGGTGCCAATCTAGTTACTCGGTAGAAAACAATGTGCAACTACATTTGGGTAACAAAGAAATGTAAGATATGACGAGGGAAAAAATTCCATGTGCTAATGGTGCATCACTTTTGTGTTGTATTCTTGTCTTTTTTTTTCATTTGTTTGCATAGAAGATGTTCTAGTATTCATTGTCTTTGGTCGCTTGTCATTACTGGTACTATCTCCCGAGTCCTTCCGTGGGAGATACTCCCTCCTTTCCATAATTTGCATATAGATTTTTTGTAAAGTCAGACTTTACAAACTCTGACCAAACTTATAGAGAAAACTATTTATATCTACAATACCAAATATATACAATATGAAAATATATCTTGTGATGTATCTAAGCATATGTATTTGGTATCCTAGATGTATATGTTTTTCTTTACGAACTTGATCAAAGTTAATAAAAATCTATATGCGCTACGTCGTGAAACGGAGTAGTACCACTGCGTCCAGTCCGGGCCGAGCTTGGAACCATCACCGAATAGTATCTGTACTAGCCTACTAGGCTAGCTTTTCGTGCTATATATATGTACGTGTAGATCTCCCCTTGTAAATTCAGATCGCTCCGGTTGCCATCCAATCGGTGTCAGGGAAGTACTCGGCGGCTGCCTCGTCTTGGTCGGGACTATCCCAGCAAGTTAAACGACCCCGTCAATGATCCGAACTACATTTTCCTTCGAACTGTCTGTACGTGTGGATAAAACATGCAAGGACGAGCGCACCTTGCAAGAACCAATCCGACCATGGAGGACGAGACGACGCTGCACGTGCCGCACGAGCTCGTCGCGCGGATCCTGCTCCGTCTCCCCGTCGAGTCACTGATGCGGTTCACCTGGGTCTGCAAGGCCTGGCACGACACCATCACCGGCGACCAGTCGTTCCAGCGCGATCACCTCCGTCTCCAAAAGCCCAATCCGTGCGTGCTCATCGCACCACGGACCAGAATAATGGCCGACATCATCCCATGGAGGAAGCCAGCATCCACGAGTTCGCGCACTGTGACGGTCTCGTGCCGATGTCCATGGGCAGCACGGTACGGTACGGGAGCTCAACCCAGCCACACACCGCGTCCTGACCTTGCCCCAGAGCCCTACAGTGTTGTGCCGCATGGGCGCCCTAGGTGTATCCACGTGACGTTAGGTCTCAGACGTGACCCTTGCTCCAACGCGTACAAGGTTGCGCGATTCTACTACCGCTCCATGGATGCTGGTGGCTACACCCATGGGATGGAGGTGTTCACCATCGGGAGACACCAGGATTGGCGTGTGATGGCGAAGCCACCCCGGTACCCTATCATGGAGGGTTGAATAGCGACCTTCTTAAGAGGCTCCTTGCTTGGACGATCTATGTGTGCCGTGATGTGCCCGTCCGAGGTTTACTCCACTTCAGCTTGGAGGACGAGTCTTTAAGCATTGTACCAGGGCCTCTTGGGTGCTCTGATCTCGCATACTCGACGTCCAGCTTAGCTGAGATGCGGCGGAGCTGTGTTTTGCTCATGAACACCATCTCAACCGCGGAACAACATAGGCATGAGGTATCACCATGCTAGACACAAGCACACATATTGAGTACCCAGAAGGAAGTGTCTGTAACTATGATGTAATCCCCTATGTTCCAAACCTGATGCCGATCTAGTTAGTCACTATATAAGAATCTGCCATTGCATTTGGTGTCATGGCAATATATGGGAGATGGTGAGAACCCTTTTCCCAAGTGCTCTTGTATCTTTTCTTTTTGTTTGCTCCAATGGAAGATGGCCTGGTATTTGTTGTTTCGGTCGCTCGCTTGTCATAGTCTTTTACTGTTTCACTTTTGCTAAATGTCAGGCACCTGAAATTTACAGCGAGGACCAATTTTTGAAGTGTTGATGGTGCCACCACTCTTGTGGTTCTATTTGTTTCCATTTGATACCATAGACGGTGTCCTGGTATTTGTTCTTTCGGCCGCTTGTTTAGACTATTACTGCTTTGCTTGACGTTCTACTTGTATGAAAGAGTTAATTGCACAAAACACCAATTTTTAAGAACATTGTTGCACACTTCCACAAAACTATAACTTTAAGAAAAATAGCAAAAAAAAAACTACTACTTATGTTGCAAAGTATCACATTATACACAAATTGGCCAATTTGTCAGGTTTATCACTAAATTGACACATGGGGGCCCTGGTTAGTGATATAAAGATTGTATTATTATATCTCGTTGCAACTTGTGTGATTCATCCTCCCGCGTCGTCCGCTCTCGGGCGACTCGAGGGCCAAACCCTAGGCGCCGCCGGTCCCCCGCTCCCCTTCTCCTCCTCCCCCGCCGCCGCCGGCAGCCGTCGTCGGGCTTGCCCGCGCGGCGGTAGGCGGCGGCGGGGGCTTCCCCGCGCGCCCGCCTCGACCTCTGGAGGGCCCTCCACCCCGCATCGGGCGCCGCCGCCCGCTTCCCCTGCTCCCTGGTGGTTGCCGAGGCCGGCCCTCCGCGGCGGCTGCCGCCGGCGTTGTCGCCCCGCGCCTGGTCGCCGGGGACGGCTCCGCCAGTCAGATCCGGCCGCCTCGGCCCTGGGATCGGGGCCATCTCCGATCTGGCGGCTGGTGGGCCGGGGTTCGCCGGATCCACCGGATCTGGCCAGCGTGGCCTTGCCTCGTCTTGCCCGGCTTGGGTGTTCGCGGTGTGGTGCTCCCTGATGGCGGCGGTGCGGGTCGTTCTCCATGTTTTGACGGGATGTGTGCGGTGGGTGGATGCCGGGGCGGCGGCCTCGGGCGGTGTGGACGGCGTTGCCTCTTTGGCGGGCGACGGCCGTGGGTGTTGGTGGTCCGCGACTTCGGCCGTGCGGGCGGCGAGGTCTCGGTGGACGTCTACTACAGTGGGTCGGGGTGCCCCGTCACCCGGCGTGCCTGCTTCGATGAAGTCGAACGCCTTCTTCAGCTGCGTGCGCTCCTCTGGCCAGGTCTTTGGCCGAGTGGATGGGATGGGGGCGGGACCGGGGGAAACCCTTGGCCGTCGGCGGAGGCCACGACAATGGCGGCGCCTTTGCTGGGTGTCGGTTCCCTTCTTGGAGGCCTTGTCGAGGTCCGCTCCCATCTTTCACTGTGCTCTTCTTTTGGGCGAAAGCTCTAGTTCCCCTTGTGGGCGACGGCGTCGTACCCTCGTCGTGCTCCTTCTTGAAGGCGTCGCCTCGGGTTCCCGGAATCACGGTGGGCGCTTTGCGGTGCGTGTGAGGTGTTTGGCGGCGGCAATGTGTGCAACGTTTCATCTATTCTACCGCCGGTCTTCATCTTGTGGTAGCGCTCCTTCGGCTTGGAGATGGACTGGCATAGGTGGTGGTCGTCATTTGGCGTCATGGTGGCGTCGATGGCGGAGGAACCTGCCAAGGTTGGTACCTCAATCTGCTCTGAAGATGGACAAGTGGAAGATGGTGGCGACGACACATGTGAGTGCGTCGGACTGGATTGTGCCCCGGACCCGGTATGTGGCTCGGTTGGGGCTTCCAGCTTTAGATGTTAGGCTTAGGTGAGAGGCCTGGGTATGTGGCCCAGCTTGCACCCCTTCATCATATGGATAGGAGTAGCGGCATATGTTGCCAAGATGGCGGATTCAGGCATATTATTGTACTACTTTGTAAGGTCCTCGAGAATAATCAATAAAATGGCCGCATGCATCTCCCATATGCAGAGGCCGGGGGTCATCCTCCTTTTCTAAAAAAAAATATTTATTTCATTTTTTCCTTTTCTTCTATTTTATTTTTGCTTACTTATTTTTCTTTTTTGTAGGCTTACATGTTTTTGCCAATACCTGGTCCATTTTATGTACTTGTAAAAATACTCATACAATCGTTTTAACGGGCCTAAGTAAATTATTTTGGTGGTAATATTTTGTGTGTAAACTATTCAAGAACTTGAGGGGCCAACGATATATTTCTCACTTTTTGATATATTGTTTCTACGTTCAATACAACAGTCTACGCGAAAAACTAGGGGTGCAAGCGGCATCCCGCTTCTTCCCGTGGAACTCATCGGTTAGTTCATAATTTGCTCATCAATTTTCTAGATCTAAAAATACATTTGGACTACACTATTGTCCGCCAGCCCGTCCCACTTGGATCCCTTCCAAAAACCAGAATAGAGAATGCGTTCAAAGATGATGACTTCTAAACAACACATGATGTGTGAGGATTATATTGAGCCACACATCTTTCGGTAGTTTGCATTTTTTTCTTTTAAATGGTACATAGAGTGTGATACATACAAAGTTTTCTTTTGAGAGCATTTTGACATATGTAAAGCTAAAAATGCCTTATTTCATCGCCCATCTATTTCGCTAAGTGTACAACTATTTGTCGAAGTCTGAATATCATTTCTGATTTGCTCCATCTGAGCACCTTGTCGCGCAAAGTAGGCGGGGCAATTGGGGGTTGGAAGTGAAGTGCTTCCATTCTCTAGGACGAACACAATAGATGACATATGTGGTCTGTCATCTGGGTTCTCCTGGACACATAAGAGTGCTACATGAACGCAAAGCAAAACTTCATCTGGTGAAGAATTACCCATAATAGACGAGTCCGGCAAATCCCCAGTCTTTCCTTCGTTCCACATATTCCATGACTAGAACAAACAAGAAAATCATATCAACATTAAGTTTGTTTGTCAATGCTGCGGAGTTTTTAACTACTTAATTTCATAAATAAACTAGTGATAAATTTTGTGCATACTCACATAGACCGTGAGGCTTGGGAAGCCCATAGTTTGACTATTTGAGCTTCTCCTTATACCAGTCACAACCTCTAGTAGTAGCACGCCAAAGCTGTAGAGATCGGATTTCGTAGAGAAGACGCCTTCCATTGCATACTCAGGAGCCATGTATCCACTGCTTGATCATTTCAGTTATAAGAGTTGTCAGCTTGGAGTTGTATTTATTCAAAATTAATATGATTTTACACCTAATGGGTACTCACTATGTGAAGGAAATATGCCCTAGAGGCAATAATAAAGTTATTATTTATTTCCTTATATCATGATAAATGTTTATTATTCATGCTAGAATTGTATTAACCGGAAACATGATACATGTGTGAATACATAGACAAACAGAGTGTCACTAGTATGCCTCTACTTGACTAGCTCGTTGATCAAAGATGGTTATGTTTCCTAGCCATAGACAAAGAGTTGTCATTTGATTAACGGGATCACATCATTAGGAGAATGATGTGATTGACTTGACCCATTCTGTTAGCTTAGCACTTGATCGTTTATTATGTTGCTATTGCTTTCTTCATGACTTATACATGTTCCTATGACTATGAGATTATGCAACTCCCGTTTACCGGAGGAAGACTTTGTGTGCTACCAAACGTCACAACGTAACTGGGTGATTATAAAGGTACTCTACAGGTGTCTCCGAAGGTACTTGTTGGGTTGGCGTATTTCGAGATTAGGATTTGTCACTCCGATTGTCGGAGAGGTATCTCTGGGCCCACTCGGTAATGCACATCACTTAAGCCTTGCAAGCATTGCAACTAATGAGTTAGTTGAGGGATGATGTATTACGGAACGAGTAAAGAAACTTGCCGGTAACGAGATTGAACTAGGTATTGAGATACCGACGATCGAATCTCGGGCAAGTAACATACCGATGACAAAGGGAACAACGTATATTGTTATGCGGTTCGACCGATAAAGATCTTCGTAGAATATGTAGGAGCCAATATGGGCATCCAGGTTCCGCTATTGGTTATTGACCAGAGAAGTGTCTCGGTCATGTCTACATAGTTCTCGAACCCGTAGGGTCCGCACGCTTAACGTTCGTTGACGATATAGTATTTATGAGTTATGTATGTTGGTAACCGAATGTTGTTCGGAGTTCTGGATAAGATCATGGACATGACGAGGAACTCCAGAATGGTCCGGAGATAAAGTTTGATATATGGGATAATAGTGTTTGGTCTCCGAAAGGGTTCCGGAATTCACCGGAAGGGGTTCCGGATGTTTCCCGAAATGTTTGGGTACGAGAACACTTTATTTGGGCCAAAGGGGAAAGCCCACAAGGTTTTTGGAAAGCGCAAAAGGAAGTTTTGCGGACTCCAGGGGCCAGACGCCAGGGTCCCTCGTGTCTGGGTCCAGACGCCGGGAACCCTAGCGTCTGGCCCTGGAGTCCGAGAAGGACTCTTGCCTTTCGGGTGAAACCGACTTTGTGGAGGCCTTTACTCCAAGTTTCGACCCCAAGGCTCAACATATAAATAGAGGGGTAGGGCTAGCACCCAAGACACATCAAGAAACACCAAGCCGTGTGCCGGCTACCCCGTCCCCTCTAGTTTATCCTCCGACATAGTTTTCGTAGTGCTTAGGCAAAGCCCTGCGGAGATTGTTTCACCAACACCGTCACCACGCCGTCGTGCTGCCGGGAACTCATCTACTACTTCGCCCCTCTTGCTGGATCGAGAAGGCGAGGACGTCATCGAGCTGAACATGTGCTGAACGCGGAGGTGTCGTACGTTCGGTACTTGATCGGGACGGATCGTGAAGGTGTACGACTACATCAACCGCGTTGATAAACGCTTCCGCTTACGGTCTACGAGGGTACGTAGACAACACTCTCTCCTCTCGTTGCTATGCATGATCATGATCCTGCGTGTGCATAGAATTTTTTTTGAAATTACTACGTTCCCCAACAGTGGCATCTGAGCCAGGTTTTATGCGTTGATGTTATATACACGAGTAGAACACAAGTGAGTTGTGGGCGATACAAGTCATACTGCTTGCCAGCATGTCACACTTTAGTTTAGCGGTATTGTTGGATGAGGCGGCCCGGACCGACATTACGCGTACGGTTACGCGAGACTGGTTCTACCGACGTGCTTTGCACACAGGTGGCTGGCGGGTGTCAGTTTCTCCAACTTTAGTTGAACCGGGTGTGGCTACGCCCGGTCCTTGAGAAGGTTAAAACAGCACTAACTTGACGAACTATCGTTGTGGTTTTGATGCGTAGGTAAGAACGGTTCTTGCTCAGCCCGTAGCAGCCACGTAAAACTTGCAACAACAAAGTAGAGGACGTCTAACTTGTTTTTGCAGGGCATGTTGTGATGTGATATGGTCAAGGCATGATGCTATATTTTATTGTATGAGATGATCATGTTTTGTAACCGAGTTATCGGCAACTGGCAGGAGCCATATGGTAGTCGCTTTATTGTATGCAATGCAATCGCCCTGTAATTGCTTTACTTTATCACTAAGCGGTAGCGATAGTCGTAGAAGCAATAGTTGGCGAGACGACAACGATGCTACGATGGAGATCAAGGTGTCGCGTCGGTGACGATGGTGATCATGACGGTGCTTCGGAGATGGAGATCACAAGCACAAGATGATGATGGCCATATAATATCACTTATATTGATTGCATGTGATGTTTATCTTTTATGCATCTTATTTTGCTTTGATTGACGGTAGCATTATAAGATGATCTCTCACTAAATTTCAAGATAAAAGTGTTTTCCCTGAGTATGCACCGTTGCCAAAGTCCGTCGTGCCCAGACACCACGTGATGATCGGGTGTGATAAGCTCTACGTCCATCTACAACGGGTGCAAGCCAGTTTTGCACATGCAGAATACTCAGGTTAAACTTGACGAGCCTAGCATATGCAGATATGGCCTCGGAACACTGAGACCGAAAGGTCGAGCGTGAATCATATAGTAGATATGATCAACATAGTGATGTTCACCATTGAAAACTACTCCATTTCACTGTTGGGGAACGTAGCAATAATTCAAAATTTTCTACGCATCACCAAGATCAATCTATGGAGTCATCTAGCAACGAGAGAGAGGAGTGCATCTACATACCCTTGTAGATCGCGAGCGGAAGCGTTCAAGAGAACGGGGTTGATGGAGTCGTACTCGTCGTGATCCAAATCACCGATGATCCTAGCGCCGAACGGACGGCACCTCCGCGTTCAACACACGTACGGAGCAGCGATGTCTCCTCCTTCTTGATCCAGCAAGGGGGGAGGAGAGGTTGATGGAGATCCAGCAGCACGACGGCGTGGTGGTGGAAGTAGCGGGATCCCGGCAGGGCTTCGCCAAGCGCAAGCGGGGAGGTAGAGGTGTCACGGGAGGGAGAGGGAGGCGTCAGGGCTTAGGTGTTGCTGCCCTCCCTCCCCCCCCCCACTATATATAGGGCCAAGGGAGAGGGGGGGCGCAGCCTTGGCCCTTCCTCCAAGGAAGGGTGCGGCCAGGGAGGAGTCCATCCTCCCCAAGGCACCTCGGAGGTGCCTTCCCCCTTTAGGACTCTCCCTTTCCCTTATCTCTTGGCGCATGGGCCTCTTGGGGCTGGTGCCCTTGGCCCATATAGGCCAAGGCGCACACCCCTACAGCCCATGTGGCCCCCCGGGGCTGGTGGACCCCTTGGTGGACCCCCGGACCCCTTTCGGCACTCCCGGTACAATACCGATAAAGTGCGAAACTTTTCCGGCGACCAAAATAAGACTTCCCATATATAAATCTTTACCTCCGGACCATTCCGGAACTCCTCGTGACGTCCGGGATCTCATCCGGGACTCCGAACAACTTTCGGGTTACCGCATACTAATATCTCTACAACCCTAGCGTCACCGAACCTTAAGTGTGTAGACCCTACGGGTTCGGGAGACATGCAGACATGACCGAGACGACTCTCCGGTCAATAACCAACAGCGGGATCTGGATACCCATGTTGGCTCCCACATGCTCCTCGATGATCTCATCGGATGAACCACGATGTCGAGGATTCAATCAATCCCGTATACAATTCCCTTTGTCTACCGGTATGTACTTGCCCGAGATTCGATCGTCGGTATCCCGATACCTTGTTCAATCTCGTTACCGGCAAGTCTCTTTACTCGTTCCGTAACACATCATCCCGTGATCAACTCCTTGGTCACATTGTGCACATTATGATGATGTCCTACCGAGTGGGCCCAGAGATACCTCTCCGTTTACACGGAGTGACAAATCCCAGTCTCGATTCGTGCCAACCCAACAGACACTTTCGGAGATACCTGTAGTGCACCTTTATAGCCACCCAGTTACGTTGTGACGTTTGGTACACCCAAAGCATTCCTACGGTATCCGGGAGTTGCACAATCTCATGGTCTAAGGAAATGATACTTGACATTAGAAAAGCACTTAGCAAACGAACTACACGATCTTGTGCTAGGCTTAGGATTGGGTCTTGTCCATCACATCATTCTCCTAATGATGTGATCCCGTTATCAACGACATCCAATGTCCATGGTCAGGAAACCGTAACCATCTATTGATCAACGAGCTAGTCAACTAGAGGCTTACTAGGGACATGGTGTTGTCTATGTATCCACACATGTATCTGAGTTTCCTATCAATACAATTTTAGCATGGATAATAAACGATTATCATGAACAAGGAAATATAATAATAACCAATTTATTATTGCCTCTAGGGCATATTTCCAACAGTCTCCCACTTGCACTAGAGTCAATAATCTAGTTCACATCACCATGTGATTAACACTCACAGGTCACATCACCATGTGACTAACATCCAAAGAGTTTACTAGAGTCAACAATCTAGTTCACATCACTATGTGATTAACACTCAATGAGTTCTGGTTTGATCATGTTATGCTTGTGAGAGAGGTTGTAGTCAACGGGTCTGAACCTTTCAGATCCGTGTGTGCTTTACGAATATCTATGTCATCTTGTGGATGCTACCACGCGCTACTTGGAGCCATTTCAAATAACTGCTCTACTATACGAATCCGGTTTACTACTCAGAGTCATCCGGATTAGTGTCAAAGTTCGCATCGACGTAACCCTTTACGACGAACTCCTTTTCACCTCCATAATCGAGAAAATTCCTTAGTCCACTAGATACTAAGGATAAGTTCGACCGCTGTCATGTGATCCATTCCCGGATCACTATTGTACCCCTTGACCAACTCATGGCAAGGCACACTTCATGTGCGGTACACAGCATAGCATACTGTAGAGCCTACGTCTAAAGCATAGGGGACGACCTTCGTCCTTTCTCTCTCTTCTGCTGTGGTCAGGTCTTGAGTCTTACTCAATACTCACACCTTGTAACACAGCCAAGAACTCCTTCTTTGCTGATCTATTTTGAACTCTTTCAAAATCATGTCAAGGTGTGCGTTCTTTGAAAGTATCATCAGGCGTCTTGATCTATCTCTATAGATCTTGATGCCCAATATGTAAGCAGCTTTATCCAGGTCTTCCTTTGAAAAACTCCTTTCAAACAACCCTGGATGCTTTCCAGAAATCATTTCTGATCAACAATATGTTAACAACATATACTCATCAAAAATTCTATAGTGCTCCCACTCACTTCTTTGGAAATACAAGTTTCTCACAAACTTTGTATAAACCCAAAATCTTTGATCATCTCATCAAAGCGTACATTCCAACTCCGAGATGCTTACTCCAGTCCTTAGGAGGATTGCTGGAGCTTTGCATACTTGTTAGCATCTTTCAGGATTGACAAAACCTTCTGGTTGTATCACATACAACCTTTCCTCAAGAAAATCGTCGAGGAAACAATGTTTTGACATCCTATCTGCAAGATTTCATAAATAATGCAGTAACTGCTAATATAATTCCAACAGACTCTTTAGCATCGCTACGAGTGAGAAAGTCTCATCGCAGTCAACTCCTTGAACTTGTCGGAAAACATCTTAACGACAAGTCGAGCTTTCTTAATGGTGACACTTACCATCATTGTCTGTCTTCCTTTTAAAATCCATCTGCACCCAATAGCCTTACGACCATCAAGTATTTCTTCCAAAGTCTATACTTTGCTTTTATACATGGATCCTCTCTCGGATTTCATGGCCTCGAGCCATTCGTCGGAATCCGGGCCCACCATCGCTTCCCCATAGCTCGTAGGTTCATTGTTGTCTAGCAACATGACTTTCAAGACAGGATTATGTACCACTCTGAAGTAGTACGCATCCTTATCGACCTACGAGGTTTGGTAGTGACTTGATCCGAAGTTTCATGATCACTATCATAAGCTTCCACTTCAATTGGTGTAGGTGCCACAGGAACAACTTCCTGTGCCCTGCTACACACTAGTTGAAGTTGTGGTTCAATAACCTCATCAAGTCTCCACCATCCTCCCACTCAATTCTTTCGAGAGAAACTTTTCCTCGAGAAAGGACCTGTTAACTTCCAGATCTGAAACAGGAGGTATACCCAACTGTTTTGGGTATTCTATGAAGATGCATTTATCCGCTTTGGGTTCGAGCTTATCAGCCTGAAACTTTTTCACATAAGCATCGCAGCCCCAAACTTTTAAGAAACGACAACTTAGGTTTCTCTAAACGGTGTCGTCTCAACGGAATTGCGTGGTGCCCCTTTTAAAGTGAATGCGGTTGTCTCTAATGCCTAACCCATAAACGATAGTGTAATTCGATAAGAGACATCATGGTATGCACCATATCCAATAGGGTGCAGTTATGATGTTCGGACACACCATCACACTATGGTGCTCCAAGCGGTATTAGTCGTGAAACAATTTCCACAATTTCTTAATTGTGTGCCAAACTCGTAACTCAGATATCTCTATGATCATATCATAGACATTTTATCCTCTTGTCACGACGATCTTCCACTTCACTCTGAAATTACTTGAACCTTTCAATAATTCAGACTTGTGTTTCATCAAGTAAATACACTCAGCATCTACTCAAATCATCTGTGAAGTAAGAACATATCGATATCCACTGCGTGCCTCAGCACTCATTGGACTGCACACATCAAATGTATTACTTCCAACAAGTTGCTCTCTTGTTCCATCTTACTGAAAACGAGGCCTTTCAGTCATCTTGCCCATGTGGTATGATTTGCATGTCTCAAGTGATTCAAAATCAAGTGAGTCCAAACGATCCATCTGCATGGAGTTTCTTCATGCATATATACCAATAGACATGGTTTGCATGTCTCAATCCTTTCAAAAACGAGTGAGTCCAAAGATCCATCTACATGGAGCTTCTTCATGCGTTCTATACCAATATGACTCAAACAGCAGTGCCACAAGTATGTGGTACTATCATCACTATTTTATATCTTTTGGCACGAACATGTGTATCACTGCGATCGAGATTCATTTTAGGTGCAAGACCATTGAAGGTATTATTCAAATAAACAGAGTAACCATTATTCTCCTTAAATGAATAACCGTATTGCGATAAACATAATCCAATCATGTTTATGCTCAACGCAAACACCAAATAACAATTATTTAGGTTGAACACCAATCTCGATGGTAGAGGGAGCATGCGATGCTTGATAACATCAACCTTGGAAACACTTCCAACACATATCGTCATCTCACCTTTAGCTAGTCTCCGTTTATTCCGCAGCTTTTATTTCGAGTTACTAACACTTAGCAACCGAACCGATATCTAATACCCTGGTGCTGCTAGGAGTACTAGTAAAGTACACATTCATATAATGTATATCCAATATACATCTGTCGACCTTGCTTGCCTTCTCATCTACCAAGTATCTAGGGTAGTTCTGCTTCAGTGACCGTTCCCCTCATTACAGGAGCACTTAGTCTCGGGTTTGGGTTTAACCTTGGGATTCTTCACTAGAGCAGCAAATGATTTGTTGTTTCATGAAGTATCCCTTTTTGCCCTTGCCCTTCTTGAAACTAGTGGTTTTACTGACCATCAACAATTGATGCTCCTATTTGATTTCTACTTTTACGGTGTCAAACATCGCGAATAGCTCAAGGATCATCATATCTATCCCTGATATGTTATAGTTCATCACGAAGCTCTAATAGCTTGGTGGCAGTGACTATGGAGAACCATCACTATCTCATCTGGAAGATTAACTCCCACTCGATTCAAGCGATTGTGGTACTCAGACAATCTGAACACATGCTCAATGATTGAGCTTTTCTCCCTTAGTCTGCAGGCTTAAGAAACTTGTCAGAGGTCTCATACCTCTTGACGTGGGCACTAGTCTGAAATCCCAATTTCAGTCTTCGGAACATCTCATATGTTCTGCGACGTTTCAAAACGTCTTTGGTGCCACAATTCTAAACCGTTAGCATTACGCACTGAACTATCACGTAGTCATCAAAACGTGTATGTCAGATGTTTCGCAACATCTACAGACGACGCTGAGGTTCAGCACACCGAGCGGTGCATTAAGGACATAAGCCTTCTGTGCAGCAATGAGGACAATCCTCAGTTTACGGACCCAGTCCGCATAATTGCTACTATCAACTTTCAACTAAATTTTCTCTAGGAACATATCTTAAACAGTAGAACTAAAGCGTAAGCTATGACATAATTTGCAAAGACCTTTTGACTATGTTCATGATAATTAAGTTCATCTGATTATTAATGAACTCCCACTCAGATAGACATCCCTCTAGTCATCTAAGTGATACATGATCCGAGTCAAACTAGGCCGTGTCCGATCATCACGTGAGACGGACTAGTCATCATCGGTGAACATCTCCATGTTGATCGCATCTACTATACGACTCATGTTCGACCTTTCGATCTCTTGTGTTCCGAGGCCATGTCTGTACATGCTAGGCTCGTCAAGTCAACCTAAGTGTTTCGCATGTGTTCCGAGGCCATGTCTGTACATGCTAGGCTCGTCAACACCCGTTGTATTCGAACGTTAGAATCTATCACACCCGATCATCACGTGGTGCTTCGAAACAACGAACCTTCGCAACGGTGCACAGTTAGGGGGAACACGTCTCTTGAAATTTTAGTGAGGGATCATCTTATTTATGCTACCGTCGTTCTAAGCAAATAAGATGTAAACATGACAAACATCACATGCAAATCATAAAGTGACGTGATATGGCCAATATCATCTTGCGCCTTTGATCTCCATCTTTGAGGCGCGGCATGATCACCTTCGTCACCGGCATGACACCATGATCTCCATCATCATGATCTCCATCATCGTGTCTTCATGAAGTTGTCTCGCCAACTATTACTTCTACTACTATGGCTAACGGTTAGCAATAAAGTAAAGTAATTACATGGCGTTTTCATTGACACGCAGGTCATACAATAAATTAAGACAACTCCTATGGCTCCTGCCGGTTGTCATACTCATCGACATGCAAGTCGTGATTCCTATTACAAGAACATGATCAATCTCATACATCACATATATCATTCATCACATCCTTTTGGCCATATCACATCACATAGCATACCCTGCAAAAACAAGTTAGACGTCCTCTAATTGTTGTTGCATGTTTTACGTGGCTGCTATGGGTTTCTAGCAAGAACGTTTCTTACCTACGCAAAAGCCACAACGTGATATGCCAATTTCTATTTACCCTTCATAAGGACCCTTTTCATCGAATCCGATCCGACTAAAGTGGGAGAGACAGACACCCGCTAGCCACCTTATGCAACTAGTGCATGTCAGTCGGTGGAACCTGTCTCACGTAAGTGTACGTGTAAGGTCGGTCCGGGCCGCTTCATCCCACGATGCCGCCGAATCAAGATAAGACTAGTAACGGCAAGTAAATTGACAAATCGACGCCCACAACTACTTTGTGTTCTACTCGTGCATAGAAACTACGCATAGACCTAGCTCATGATGCCACTGTTGGGGAACGTAGCAATAATTCAAAATTTTCTACGCATCACCAAGATCAATCTATGGAGTCATCTAGCAACGAGAGAGGGAGTGCATCTACATACCCTTGTAGATCGCGAGCGGAAGCGTTCAAGAGAACGGGGTTGATGGAGTCGTACTCGTCGTGATCCAAATCACCGATGATCCTAGCGCCGAACGGACGGCACCTCCACGTTCAACACACGTACGGAGCAGCGACGTCTCCTCCTTCTTGATCCAGCAAGGGGGGAGGAGAGGTTGATGGAGATCCAGCAGCACGACGGCGTGGTGGTGGAAGTAGCGGGATCCCGGCAGGGCTTCGCCAAGCGCAAGCGGGGAGGAAGAGGTGTCACGGGAGGGAGAGGGAGGCGCCAGGGCTTAGATGTTGCTGCCCTCCCTCCCCCCCACTATATATAGGGCCAAGGGAGAGGGGGGCGCAGCCTTGGCCCTTCCTCCAAGGAAGGGTGCGGCCAGGGAGGAGTCCATCCTCCCCAAGGCACCTCGGAGGTGCCTTCCCCCTTTAGGACTCTCCCTTTCCCTTATCTCTTGGCGCATGGGCCTCTTGGGGCTGGTGCCCTTGGCCCATATAGGCCAAGGCGCACACCCCTACAGCCCATGTGGCCCCCCGGGGCTGGTGGACCCCCGGACCCCTTTCGGCACTCCCGGTACAATACCGATAAAGTGCGAAACTTTTCCGGCGACCAAAATAAGACTTCCCATATATAAATCTTTACCTCCGGACCATTCCGGAACTCCTCGTGACATCCGGGATCTCATCCGGGACTCCGAACAACTTTCGGGTTACCGCATACTAATATCTCTATAACCCTAGCGTCACCGAACCTTAAGTGTGTAGACCCTACGGGTTCGGGAGACATGCAGACATGACCGAGACGACTCTCCGGTCAATAACCAACAGCGGGATCTGGATACCCATGTTGGCTCCCACATGCTCCTCGATGATCTCATCGGATGAACCACGATGTCGAGGATTCAATCAATCCCGTATACAATTCCCTTTGTCTATCGGTATGTTACTTGCCCGAGATTCGATCGTCGGTATCCCGATACCTTGTTCAATCTCGTTACCGGCAAGTCTCTTTACTCGTTCCGTAACACATCATCCCGTGATCAACTCCTTGGTCACATTGTGCACATTATGATGATGTCCTACCGAGTGGGCCCAGAGATACCTCTCCGTTTACACGGAGTGACAAATCCCAGTCTCGATTCGTGCCAACCCAACAGACACTTTCGGAGATACCTGTAGTGCACCTTTATAGCCACCCAGTTACGTTGTGACGTTTGGTACACCCAAAGCATTCCTACGGTATCCGGGAGTTGCACAATCTCATGGTCTAAGGAAATGATACTTGACATTAGAAAAGCACTTAGCAAACGAACTACACGATCTTGTGCTAGGCTTAGGATTGGGTCTTGTCCATCACATCATTCTCCTAATGATGTGATCCCGTTATCAACGACATCCAATGTCCATGGTCAGGAAACCGTAACCATCTATTGATCAACGAGCTAGTCAACTAGACGCTTACTAGGGACATGGTGTTGTCTATGTATCCACACATGTATCTGAGTTTCCTATCAATACAATTTTAGCATGGATAATAAACGATTATCATGAACAAGAAAATATAATAATAACCAATTTATTATTGCCTCTAGGGCATATTTACAACATTCACGTGATGATCGGTTATGGTTTAGTTGATTTGGATCACGTGATCACTTAGATGATTAGAGGGATATCTATCTAAGTGGGAGTTCTTAAGTAATATGATTAATTGAACTTAAATTTATCATGAACTTAGTACCTGATAGTATTTTGCATGTCTATGTTTGTTGTAGAAAGATGGCTCGTGTTGTTGTTCCGTTTAATTTTAATGCGTTCCTTGAGAAAGCAAAGTTGAAAGATGATGGTAGCAATTACACGGACTGGGTCCGTAACTTGAGGATTATCCTCATTGCTGCACAGAAGAATTACGTCCTGGAAGCACCGCTAGGTGCCAAACCTGCTGCAGGAGCAACACCAGATGTTATGAACGTCTGGCAGAGCAAAGCTGATGACTACTCAATAGTTCAGTGTGACATGCTTTACGGCTTAGAACCGGGACTTCAACGACGTTTTGAACATCATGGAGCATATGAGATGTTCCAGGAGTTGAAGTTAATATTTCAAGCAAATGACCGGATTGAGAGATATGAAGTCTCCAATAAGTTCTACAGCTGCAAGATGGAGGAGAATAGTTCTGTCAGTGAGCATATACTCAGAATGTCTGGGTATAACAATCACTTGATTCAACTGGGAGTTAATCTTTCGGATGATAGCATCATTGACAGAATTCTTCAATCACTGCCACCAAATTACAAGAGCTTCATGATGAACTATAACATGCAAGGGATGGATAAGACGATTCCCGAGCTCTTCGCAATGCTAAAGGCTGCGGAGGTAGAAATCAAGACGGAGCATCAAGTGTTGATGGTCAATAAGACCGCCAGTTTCAACAAAAAGGGCAAAGGGAAGAAGAAGGGGAACTTCAAGAAGAACAGCAAACAAGTTGCTTCTCAAGAGAAGAAACCCAAGTCTGGACCTAAGCCTGAGACTGAGTGCTTCTACTACAAGCAGACTGGTCACTGGAAGCGGAACTGCCCCAAGTATTTGGCGGATAAGAAGGATGGCAAGGTGAACAAAGGTATATGTGATATACATGTTATTGATGTGTACCTTACCAGAGCTCGCAGTAGCATCTGGGTATTTGATACTGGTTCTGTTGCTAATATTTGCAACTCAAAACAGGGACTACGGATTAAGCGAACACTGGCTAAGGACGAGGTGACGATGCGCGTGGGAAATGGTTCCAAAGTCGATGTGATCGTCGTCGGCATGCTACCTCTACATCTACCTTCGGGATTAGTTTTAGACCTAAATAATTGTTATTTGGTGCCAGCGTTGAGCATGAACATTATATCTGGATCTTGTTTGATGCGAGACGGTTATTCATTTAAATCTGATAATAATGGTTGTTCTATTTATATAAGTAATATCTTTTATGGTCATGCACCCTTGAAGAGTGGTCTATTTTTGATGAATCTCGATAGTAGTAATACACATATTCATAATGTTGAAGCCAAAAGATGCAAAGTTGATAATGATAGTGCAACTTATTTGTGGCACTGCCGTTTGGGTCATATTGGTGTAAAGCGCATGAAGAAACTCCATACTGATGGACTTTTTGAATCACTTGATTATGAATCACTTGGTACATAGACAAACAGAGTGTCACTAGTATGCCTCTACTTGACTAGCTCGTTGATCAAAGATGGTTATGTTTCCTAGCCATAGACAAAGAGTTGTCATTTGATTAACGGGATCACATCATTAGGAGAATGATGTGATTGACTTGACCCATTCCGTTAGCTTAGCACTTGATCGTTTAGTATGTTGCTATTGCTTTCTTCATGACTTATACATGTTCCTATGACTATGAGATTATGCAACTCCCGTTTACCGGAGGAACACTTTGTGTGCTACCAAACGTCACAACGTAACTGGGTGATTATAAAGGTGTTCTACAGGTGTCTCTGAAGGTACTTGTTGGGTTGGCGTATTTCGAGATTAGGATTTGTCACTCCGATTGTCGGAGAGGTATCTCTGGGCCCACTCAGTAATGCACATCACTTAAGCCTTGCAAGCATTGCAACTAGTGAGTTAGTTGGGATGATGTATTACGGAACGAGTAAAGAGACTTGCCGGTAACGAGATTGAACTAGGTATTGAGATACCGACGATCGAACCTCGGGCAAGTAACATACCGATGACAAAGGGAACAACGTATATTGTTATGCGGTTCGACCGATAAAGATCTTCGTAGAATATGTAGGAGCCAATATGGGCATCCAGGTTCCGCTATTGGTTATTGACCAGAGAAGTGTCTCGGTCATGTCTACATAGTTCTCGAACCCGTAGGGTCCGCACGCTTAACGTTCGTTGACGATATAGTATTTATGAGTTATGTATGTTGGTAACCGAATGTTGTTCGGAGTTCCGGATAAGATCATGGACATGACGAGGAACTCCAGAATGGTCCGGAGATAAAGTTTGATATATGGGATAATAGTGTTTGGTCTCCGAAAGGGTTCCGGAATTCACCGGAAGGGGTTCCGGATGTTTCCCGAAATGTTTGGGTACGAGAACACTTTATTTGGGCCAAAGGGGAAAGCCCACAAGGTCTTTGGAAAGCGCAAAAGGAAGTTTTGCGGACTCCAGGGGCCAGACGCCAGGGTCCCTCGTGTCTGGGTCCAGACGCCGGGAACCCTGGCGTCTGGCCCTGGAGTCCGAGAAGGACTCTTGCCTTTCGGGTGAAACCGACTTTGTGGAGGCCTTTACTCCAAGTTTCGACCCCAAGGCTCAACATATAAATAGAGGGGTAGGGCTAGCACCCAAGACACATCAAGAAACACCAAGCCGTGTGCCGGCTACCCCGTCCCCTCTAGTTTATCCTCCGACATAGTTTTCGTAGTGCTTAGGCGAAGCCCTGCGAAGATTGTTTCACCAACACCGTCACCACGCCGTCGTGCTGCCGGGAACTCATCTACTACTTCGCCCCTCTTGCTGGATCGAGAAGGCGAGGACGTCATCGAGCTGAACATGTGCTGAACGCGGAGGTGTCGTACGTTCGGTACTTGATCGGGACGGATCGTGAAGGTGTACGACTACATCAACCGCGTTGATAAACGCTTCCGCTTACGGTCTACGAGGGTACGTAGACAACACTCTTCCCTCTCGTTGCTATGCATCATCATGATCATGCGTGTGCGTAGGAAATTTTTTGAAATTACTACGTTCCCCAACACGATGTTCCGACAACACGCTGGGTATTTGCACTTTCTTGGTTATCAACAAAGATCCTAGCCATACCAAAGTCTGCTATCTTAGGCTTCATCTCTGCATCTAGCAAAACATTTCCAGCTTTAAGATCTCTATGAATTATCGTCAGTCTTGAATCTTGGAGGAGGTAGAGAAGTCCCTTAGCGACTCCTTTTATTATATTAAACCGTAGTGTCCAATCCAACAACAATTTTCTTGAATCATCTGTAAATAGAAGGAACCAAATAAGAAGAAATGTGTTCTAGCATCTTAAGGCATTTTTTTGTTGCAAGAATACAAACCAAAAATTGTGGCATCTAAGCTCTTGTTAGGTAGATACTCATAAATCAGTAGCTTTTCTCCTCCCTCTGCACAACATCCAAGAAGACGAACCAAGTTTCTATGTTGTAATTTGGCTATTAGAATTACTTCATTCTTGAATTCCTTTGTTCCTTGTTGAGAAGCCTTACTTAGCCTCTTCACGGCAACTGCTTGACCACCTAATATTCCCTAGAGATATGCAATGAAAATCTTAGTTTAATTTGAGCTTGACATATGGAACAAATTATATCTCCTATTTAGACGAATAACATGAAACTGCATATTCATGAGGTACCTTATAAACTTTGCCAAACCCTCCTCGTCCGATCATGCATGTTTCGGAGAAATTGCATGTTGCGAGGGAAATTTGTTCGAATCTAAAAGATGGAAATGCATGATCATGGGTAGGGTTTTCTTCCCCATGTTGATCGGTGGTACTCATATCATCCAACATAGTACTCATGTGCTTTCTCCATCTTTTGTTTTTACCTGTTCGCACAATGTTATTGTCATCACAATGATACTAGGTTTCCCATCCAACAAGCATAATAGAGGCATGGAAAACGAACAAAACATATTTCATCTGATCCGTAGAATCCTTTATAGTATAATATAACTAAGTAGTTGACCCCACGACCATGCTACTATGCACTAGTAGAAAAAGGGACTTTTGGCCCGGTTGGTAAGGGGTTACTAATGCCTCCCCCTGTAGTCCCGGTTCTTACACGAACCGGGACTAAAGGCCGTGGCCACGTGGCGCTCCACCTTTAGTCCCGGTTGGTAACACCAACCGAGACTAAAGGAAATTTTATGATTTTTTTTGAATTTTTTATTTTATTTTTTTGATTTTATTTTTCAAATTTCTGAATTATTTTAACCTCTAATCACCACCCCTCATCACTACTCAATTTATCCTCTAATCTCTAATCACCCCTCATCATTCCAAATCATCTAACTTCCCGGACGGTCACCCATCCTCTTACTACTCCAGCCTGAGCACGCTTAACTTCTGGGTTCTATTCTCCCTCGTTTCCAAGTCTGCACTTGTTGTTTTCCTAACAATAGTAAGATGTCAATCCTATTAACCCTCAGGAATTTAGCTTGAGCATGAAGTGACACATTTCACTGTTTGAGTTTGAAACTACTGTTTTAAAAAACAATAATTATTTAGTAACACTAATATTTCTTGAATAATTAGTTTGACCATTGTTTGACCACAGTTTGACCAGATTTGACCAAAATTCAAAAAACCTGAAATAATTATTTAGTAACATTAATATTCTAGAATAATTAGTTTGACCATTGTTTGACCACAGTTTAACCAGATTTGACCAAAATTCACAAAAACTGAAATAATTATTTAGTAACACTAATATTCTAGAATAATTAGTTTGACCATTGTTTGACCACAGTTTGACCAGATTTGACCACATTTTTTCCAAAAAAAAATCGAAACCAATTTTTTTTCTGTTACTAGTGACCACTAGTAAGTTTGAAATTTTTGGAATTTTTTTGCCTCTAGATCTTAAAAGCCCCATAACTTTTTTGTTAGGTTTTTAAGGATTTTGAAAATGTTTAACGGGGTTTCCTCGGTTAAAATTGGATGTAACTTTTCGAGTAGATGATTTTTCATATAAAAAGAATTAATCCGAGTTCGTATGCAAAAGTTATGCCCATTTTACAAATTCCAGACAGATTTTGCAAATAAAGTCGAAATTCATATTTGTAAATTTTCCCAACAACTAGACCACATTTCACATGGGAAACTTATTTTATTTTATTTTTTGACATTTCCATCATTTTCTTTTGTTTTTTTTTAACTTAAAAGGCGGTCCCGAGGGGTAGAGTTTGAAAATTGGACCTTTAGTACCGGTTCGTGCCATGAACCGGTACTAATGCCTCAAAGCCCATTAGTACCGGTTGGTGCCACCAACCGGTACTAATGGGCATCGCACCCTTTAGTCCCGGTTCGTGGCACCAACCGGGACTAAAGGGCCCAGGTGAACCGGGACTAATGCCTCAGCCGCACGAACCGGGACCAATGCTCACATTATGTTTGCTAGTGTTTGTTAACTTTTCCTCTATGAACTCACAAAGCATAAGCAAACAACCCACAAGGCATATGTGCCACCCATGGCAAAATGGCGTACCAAACAAAACGGCTATCTCTTATATCATATGCATGTATCTCTATACACCACGCCGAGTACTTCTATACCAGTGATTACTTGAGCATAATTAAGAAGCGACAACCTCTATGACCAACTGTGTAGTGTAGCCCGTTACAGTTACCGTTACATCTCTCCCACGATTTCTAAACCGCGGAACCATCTAAATGTTTTTGTTTGCTGTAATCTTACATATTTTAGTTGTTTAGGCATATTATTGTAGTAGACAATGAACTCACAGTTCATACGGTCAAATGGACATTCTCATAAGATGGTAAAATATGACTTCCTCCTAATGACATGGAAATAAACATACCTTTGTATATTAACCATGCAAGGGAGAAGCTTATGAGTATCAGAACACAAATACTGCCTAAAACTGATAGTAAAATCCTTGTTTTATTGCTCTTTGTCCTTTTACCTATGCAATACATACATATAACATAAGAGAAATAATACAAATGAATAATATAATAGAAAAGATTAGCAAAGATAAAACCAATAGTAGAGACATGAAGAACAAAAAAAAAAATCAGTAGGATATATAAAGAAGGAGAAATTAATAACAAAACTAGTACTCCCACCCATCCAAAATAAGTTCAAAACTGTGACACTTATTTTGGACCGGACGGGAGCAGTAGAAAGCAGGATATTGAGGTTTGGTACCAGCTGCAGCATCAAGGCCCGCAAGACGGAGATAAAGTGTGTCGCTACCAAGCACCGTGCCAATCTTCCCCGTGTCGACCAACTCTCCAGCCCACACCAAGCACATCGTCCTGCCTCTTCCGGTCCTTCCGCTGCTTAAGTCGGCATAGGCACATGCCATGCAGGAGCAGTTGCGGCTGCACTCCGCCGTGCACTCATCGAATGTATTTATATCATTGCCGCCGACGAGCGCAAACTTGTCTGGGGACATCATCCCTGGCAATGCTAAGAAGCCATCGCCACACCCTCGCAGCTGCTCCTTCCGCCGACACCCCGCTGAGAAATTTCCGCCAACCCATTCATGCTCGCTCGCCGGCTCGAAGCCGTCAAGGCACTTGCATATGGACACAGGCGATTCCGTGTCATCACAGTAGCCATAGGTGCCGCAGTAGCCATAGCGGTTGCATTCACGGGACGGCCACTTCCCAAGGACTACCCACGCCGATGTGTTGCGGCTCCAGCTCTGGATTTGGAACTCACCGGAGTGGGTGAGCACTAGTTATAGTGAGCACATACCTGGTGTTAGGGGCGCCGTCGGAGAGGCTGTAGGTGACGTAGATCTCGTCGTCGTTGTCGACGACAGCCTGGTAGATGACGAGCTCCGTGCTAATGTTCCCCGTCAGGTAGTCGCCACTAACCGAGTACCCCGTCCACGGGGCACTGCGGGCCACTGGCTGCTCCCCATCCCAGAGGAATAGTTGGAGGAACGTGACCGGGTCAGCGCCGTAGGAGAAGCGCCCCGGCGAGGGGTCGTCGGGGCCCTTCCAGATACCAGGCGTTCGTCCCTGCCGCCATGCGTGTTGTACTTTATCCCGAGCTTCATCCCAGGAAGGAATGTGTCGGTTTGGTGGTCGAACCTCTGCCATAGAACGGTGCCGTTTGACGACCGAACCACAAGGTTGCCGGTGTTCAGAAGCACTGCCGTCGGGGGAGACGAGCCTGAGGCAGCGGCTCCCACGTTGGCTGTTGCCCAAACGACATGGCTGCCATCGTCACCGTCGGATAGGACGAGATTGGAGGTGTTGTTGAGGGAGAAGGTCGGGGGTGCTGAGGGTGCGGTGTTGATGGCCGGAGTTTCTCGGTCGGCGATCCACCGATGGTGAGACCAGGAATGTTGTTGTACCATATGCCAAAGTATAGCTTGGCCGGAGTGGGGTTGGAGGGGGCGAAGAAGCCCAAGGCAAAAGCACCACCATCGGAGACGATTGTGGAGCCAGGAGAGAGTGGCTCGCCGGGGACAAGCCGGTCGTCGGATGCGCTCAACGGCAGGAAGATCAGAAGTATCAGCACCGCGGCGCCTCTGCAGCAGGGGGGAGCAGCCCGATCCATCGGTCGATCAGGCCAAACCAAAAAAGTTAGTACTAACTATGGACTAGGTAGCCAACTGGTGCTGCTAGCTGGGAGCATGGTTTTCAATTTCAGTTTCAACAAAATTTCAGCACCAACTGAAATCACTGAAATTCAGTGAAATTCCGTGATTTCAGTTTGCATTTCAGCCAAAAAGCCGAAATATTCATTTGAATTTAATTAAAAATTTGAAATTTTCGAAAAATATTTTGAAAAATATTTGATTTCCTATATACTACTGAATTTGCTGAAATATTTTGACCGAAACGTAATATTTCAGTGTCTACTGAAATTCAGTGAATTTCAGTGAAATCTCACTGAAAGTGGAAACCATGGCTGGGAGTACTTCTATTACCAAGCCTTGGTCTAGAAGACTAGAAGAAAAACCATGCTTTGACGAACGACCCGTTCCCGCATCCCCCACATGTTTGATCACGTAACCATATGATTAACTAATGCAGTTTCTGGAATCCTGGTACAATTGCCTGCTTCCGAGTAGTTGAGGGTGTGTTGGAGTTCACATGTCAGCTGTCGAGTATGAATCGGAATGACTAGATAGACTAGTGACCGGAATATTCGAAAATTGCTCGGCGCGGACGAGCTCGCGCGCTCTCTGCAACGAGAGGCGTTCGTTCCCCTGGAGATGCGGGATTTCCGTTGTGGTGCAGCTGGCGGTTGAGGCGAGTTAATGTATGTACGAGACGGGCAAGAGACGCCGTGGGAGACGGTGTTGGGGCCGACGTCAGAGGGGTTTGACGATGATCTTGTAACGGGCGGCCCAACAGATGTATTTTACTCCCTCCGTCTAGGTGTGTAAGTCATCTTACGAAAACCAAATAATCCCAAAACACTTAGGCGCGGTGCATTAACTCTCATCTCGTTTCTTGTTTTGTGACATATCAACCAATAAGAGATGTGGGTCATGCATGCTTTAAATGATTTGAGACTACCAAACACGACATGCATTGGTTAGTTCGTTGCATGCATTGTTATTAATTAGCAAAAACACATTAAGTTCTCTCGTTTTCCCCTCCACTTTGGTCACGGTGCGCAACGTAAGATGACTTACACACCTAGACGGAGTACCCAGCCCACGGATTCTTGTTGGTCTGGTCCCCATTCGATCCTCAAATCGAGAGAAGAAACCCTAGCTGCCCCGCAGTGTTTCCTTTAGTACATCACAAATCGAAGAAGAGAGAAAAATTAGGTTGCAAAGATGGCAGATCCAGGTGCTGACCCAGTTGCTCTGCCGATCGTGCCTTGTCCGGACTGCGGCAGGAACGTGGTCACCTACATAGCGCGGCGCGGGCAGAACGCCGGCCAGCGATTCTACAAGTGCCGGAATCACAACGTAAGTATAGTTTATTGGATTGGATTTCGGAGTTCTTTTCTGATGTTTCTTCTTGGTCAGTTTCTCACGAGGTATGCTTTCTCGTGAATCCGTGGCAGCCATCAGGGGTGGATGCGATTTCTACAGATGGGAGGAAGCCTACGCGGCGCATGTTGCGACTTTTGGAGGAGCAGCACATCCAGTGTGGCAAATCGGGGCAGGTCAGATGCAGGGCGGGCAGGCGGCTGGAGCTCAAGTTGTGCAGGCGCCGCAGGTTCATCCGGTTCAGCAAAACGGAGCGCCGGAGGCGTCGCAGGCTGCATCCTTTGCAAGTACAGTCGCAGGATACATGCTGGCAGCGGCTCCAGTTGCGGGTCGTCAGGGTGCCAAAGTCGACGATGCTGCATCCATAAATTTGGTGGTCTCCGTAACAAATTTAGTGATTGGCGTGGCCATTCTCATGTTGCTGGTGGCGGATGTTATCCTGCGTGTGCTGAATTAGGTTCTGTGGTGGAGATGACAGCGAGAGTTGCTGGGAGTAGTGTTAAGTGCTATGTAAATTAAGCTGCTAAGTACGTTTTAGGTGGTCAAAGTGTGGTGGTCAGTACTAAGTGACGCTGTACCCGTGTAGCGCCAATGCTGGTGTAGCTGGAGACAGTTTTGGAGGTGGAAATGTACTGCTGATGGTGTACTAGTGTCATCCAAATATTATGAATGAAATGGTTTCATGTTTACATGCAGTAAAACCTGTAGCTAGTAGTTTTTCGCTTTTTTAGTTCAAGCATCGCTGATTGGATTATAGGCGACAAAGTGCAGTAAGGGGCATTCTTTGCTGAAGGTGAAGACGCCTGTTTTTCAAAGCTGGTGTGCATGTCTGAATACAAGAGATGGCTTGTATCTGAGACTGGATTCGGTGGAATTCTGAATTTGCCGATGATTGCAAGGTTGGAGCTGAAAATGAGTGTTTGGGTCATGAGGAAGGTAAATGCTCGGTGTCGTGTAATTGAAATAGACGATAAGAAGATGATTGCTTTCACAGCCGAGGATTTCCACAAGGTTTTTGGCATCCCATGTGGGAACCGAGATGTGTGTGGTAGGGATGCACAAATTGCTGCTCCGGCAATCCATTTCATCAAGTGTACAATTGGCATGGATAGTTCAGTTGCTCAGAATTTGAAAGCGGCTGAAAGCTTTATAAACAGAGAGCTTTCCGAGAATTCTAGTAAGATGGAGAAGGATTGCTTTCAGATCGTTTTCGTAATTTTTGTGATGGGATATCTGGTAGCACCGTGCACTATACCTGGCCATACCTCGGGCCGGGCCGGGCTTCGGGCTGGGCCTAGCCAAGCCCGACGCAAGAAACCCAGGCCCGAGCCCGGCCGTCGGGCCGGTTTTCTGGGCCCAAGCCCGGTCCGAACACGTAAAAGCTCGTCAGGCTTTGGGCCGGCCCGGCCCGTTCTTCAGGAAAACGCGAAAACGATGGGCCCAGGCCCGGCCCGGCCCAGTCTTCGGGCTCAAATCTAGGCCCGAGCCCAGCCCGGGAGCGGCGTCGGGCCGGGCCGGGTCGGGCTTTTTTGGGCC
This sequence comes from Triticum aestivum, assembly GCF_018294505.1. NCBI lineage: Eukaryota > Viridiplantae > Streptophyta > Magnoliopsida > Poales > Poaceae > Triticum > Triticum aestivum. The sequence continues at coordinate 39,506,879 of NC_057799.1, read as the reverse complement.
GGGTCGGGCCGGGCTGCCCATGGCCAGGACTACCGTGCACAAAGTATTACACGATGACGATTGATTTCTGGGGTGCTCTAGCTAACCCGGAATTGATAGCGCAATTCAGTTGGTGTGAATATGCTATCTAGAAGCTGATGGCAGCAGTATCGAAGTTGCAGAGTGATTATCAAAGTAAAGCAGCAACGGTTCATTTGTTCGCCTGCCACTTCTGTTTCCAGGTGTGCAGAGTGTTTATAGTTATTCTACATTGTCATCTTGTCATCCGATGTTTTTTTTGTGGAAGTTTGTTGGTGAATTTTTTTTGTTTCTTGCACTCTATGATTTGGACCCAGAGTTGGGTACCCATTTACCCATTAGAAGAACGGCATCTGAGTTTCAAAAAAAAAAGAACGGCGTCTGCGTAACGGGCGTGGATGACGGCGGTTGTTACGTGACGCTCTGACAATCCTGTACTAACGGAACACCACCATGCTGGGCCGCTATATCCCGGTTAATTTGGACGGCTCCGCACCTGTACTCACCGTGTACGCACACGATAGCATTCAATACAATACGCTACGTGTCAGCGAGTCGTTCATCCACCTAGCGGGAGCGCATGAGCCCGTCCATACCGTCGCCGCTCTCCCGGAATATTAACCTATTCTAGCGAGGCTGTAATTTGCCCGGTAATTTATAGCGACTATTGACTGAAACTCAGTCAGAGGCTACCGGTGCTGGATTTTTCAAACGAGGCCTCGAGCCTCTAGATCTCCTCCTTCACCCGCCTCCCTCCTCCAGCCCCTCCCATCCCTCCCGTTGCTCCCATGTCATGTACACCTGATAACCATGTCTAGTGACCGCATATTGTTCCAAAGAGAATCTTACAATCTCATGTATGATAGCAAAAGCATGGAAGGTTTTAGGCATGAGGCTATCATGCATGACTTGACATATCATCATCCGGACTCAAACACACATGTTAAGTACCCAAAAGAAAGTGTATATAGCTACAATTTAATCGCTTGCGTCCAAGCCGGGTGACAATCTAGTTACTCGGTACTCCCTCCGCCCGCGAATAAGTGTACTTCTAGCTTTTGTCTTAGGTCAAAGTTTTAAAACTTTGACCAACTTTATAGGGAAAAGTACTAGCATTTATGACACTAAATTAATATCACTAGGTCTATTTTGAAATGTACTTTTATAATGTACCAATTTTGTGTCATATATGTTATTACTCTTTTGTATATAGTTGGTCAAAATTTCAAAACTTTGACTTAACACAAAAGCTAGAAGTACACTTATTCACGGACGGAGGGAGTAGAAAACAATGTGCAATTGCATTTGCATAACAAAGAAATATAAGATATGGTGAGGAAAAAATAACAAGTGCTAATGGTGCATCACTTTTGTGTTGTATTCTTTTCTTTTTTCCATTTGTTTCCATAGAAGATGTTCTACTAGTATTTATTGTTTTTGGTCGCTTGTCATTATTAGTGGTACTATCTCCCGAGTCCTTCCATGGGCGATAGTAGTCCGGCCCGAGCTACATGTCATAGACCATGCCGGCCAAATCGGACGGGGCTGCCACGGTCGCAGGCGCACTGCCGCTGAGGATGTTGCCGCGTGCAACACCATGAAGCCACCTCGATCAGGTCATTTGGCCCACCTTCTCCCGCGGTATCATACAACCCAGCAGGGTCAGGCATACGCGCGTCCCATATCTCTTACCGTTTAATTCTCCACCACTCATCATCTTATTTCTTATTTTCTTACTCGTTTTCTCCTTACCGTGTGCCCTTCTCTTTTAAATTGTTACTATTCCGCTGCAACACGCGGGGTATTGTCTAGTTATCAAGGCTCACCAGTGGTAAGCACTTACCACTTGCGAACCTGGAATTTTGTTTGCCACTGGTAAGTTTTCAAGTTACCAGTGACGAGCAATATATGTGCATGTCCCTGATGAGCCGGTGGCTATATCATTTTGGCAGTAGCTGAAGAACTTGCTTTTTTATTTAATACAAGGAAAACACCGAGAGAAAAGTTAAAGTCCGAGACTTCCTTGCGATGGAGATCGCCCCTCCCATCCTCAAGCGGATCACCAAGCTCATCCGAGACTTCCTTTGGTTTGGACGGCGGGATGTCAATGGAGGCTGTTGTCCAGTCTCCTGGGCCCGTGTCTGCCGCCCTCTAGCCTATGGCGGGCTAGCCATTCGCGACATCCAGCGCAGCGGCGTGTCGCTGCGAACCCGGTGGCTTTGGCTTCAAGCCAGTGACCAGGAGCGCCCGTGGAAACACCTACACCTCCCGCACGACCGCGAGACCTTGGAATTCTTTCGCGCTTCCACCACATGGACCCTTGGCGACGGAAACACTTGCCGTTTTGGTCTGATCATTGGCTCAACGGCCATTCCATCACGGAGTTGGCCCCTACGCTGAGCTCTCTCATTCCGCGCCGACGACGCAAACGACGACTCGTCAGTGAAGCACTGACAAACAATACCTGGATCTCCGACATCCATGGCACGCTCGACCCCGGAGCCATCGTCAAGTATGTCGAGTTATGGCAGCAGCTGCAGGGCGTCTCCCTATGTGCCAACCCCGACAAGTTATCCTGGAAATGGACTCCCAATGGAATCTACACGGCGAGCTCATGTTCCACGGCTCCACCACGGCACCATTCTGGTGACTCATTTGGAGGACCTGGGCGCCCTCGAATGCAAAAATCTTCTTATGGCTTGCTGCCCTCAACCGTTGCTGGACAGCAGAGCGACGCGCGAGACACGGGCTACCCCACGACCCCAACTGCAAGCTCTGTAACCAAGCAGACGAGACCATCGACCACTTGCTTGTTGGATGCGTGCTAGCGCGCATATCCTGGCATGAGGTGCTTGCATGGTGCCGGCTGCCCATTGCACCAATAGACGGAACCACCAGCTTCTTCAGGTGGTGGGAGACCGCCGCTGCCACCTCCCCGGCAGGTTTACGGAAAGGTGTCAACTCTCTGATCATCCTCATGGCATAGAGTACTTGGAAGCATCGGAATGCCGTCCTCTTCGACGGAGCATCTCCATCCCATACCCACCTCATGGCGACCATTCAGCACGAGGCTGTGCGCTGGGCCAAGGCCGGCGCAAAAGGACTGGATCGAATTTTGCATGTTAGGCTGAACAACCTCTCTTTCTGCTCACTTGCTCTCTTGGTGCCGCCAGCTAACTGTGTACGGCCACAAGAATAGCACACACTTGTATATAAACTCTCTCTACCTATCAATGGAATGATACGCAATCTTTGCGTATTCGCGAAAAAAGTTAAAGTCGAAGAAATGTAGTATTAGAACTCTCCTAAGAAAACAATAGCATGGACGATGTTTTATTCAGCATAGCAAGCATGGCAAAAAATACAACTTGTCACCATGCAGGAGGCGGAGGACAATTTTTTGGGTCACGACCCCCACAATGTGGATGTGCACCATCGAGTGACGGTGATGTAGTAGAGTACGTCGGAGTTACCGAATAGCGCACCCGTCCTTGACTAGTTCCTTCTATTGGAGTAGCTACCACTACTCGCTCCTGGTGTTCGGCCGAGGTGGTCATCATCAAACTAAGAACCATCACTACTGCCACAACTTTCGACATCGTCCTTCACAATATAGTGGACAAACTATCGAGAGAATGATGCAACGGACTAATGTTCTGTTGCTAAGGCAACAAGATGGCATATATATACTAATCAAACGGACCTATTTAGGGATAATATTAATGTATATCTAATATTTTATTTTTGAGAAGGAAAATATTAATACATATAAAATATTATCCTTATTAAAACTATGACGTCTGAGCTGGCATGCAGGTTATGCCCGTATAGTATATAATGAATGCCACAATTAATTATTACCTATTTTTGGTTTCTATTATCGGCCTCATCTCTGTTTTTAATGGAGGAGTTGGTAGCCTGGTACACCGGTTTTTTTGTCCTTTTTTTCGTCCCATCTCCCACTACCCCTCTCACCGGTTTATCTCTTTACAAATAATTACAAAAGGAAAGAAAAACCATGTGCCGCTCCTCCCTCTACGGACCTCGATCTTTTGTCTAGGGTTACTAGATGACCCGTTGCACCGATGGCGCAAAGGGCGTGAGTAAACCAAGCTGTCAAACCATGCAAGTTGGAATATTTAGATACCGATATTCTTTAAACATAAGGATATAGCTCATACATAGCGCAATATATTACATTGATGATATGTTCATAGGCTAAAAGAAAGTCATGAGAACAATTTATGCTAAGCAAAGCTACATATACAGAGACACATCATGTAGATTGCTTTGATCACCCAGCTTCTGGTAAGCAAAGCTACATAGGCAGAGATGCATCATGTAGATTGCTTTTATCACCCAACTTCTGATAACTAAGATATGTAGTCTTTCGCCGTCCTTACCATCTCTTATACCTATTCTTTGATCCCTTGAATCCACACGCACAATTGGCCATACAGTTGTGCTTTCTTCAGGTCATGTTGATGGCCAAACTTATCCCTTCGCCTCCTCCAATGCCCATGTGGATACCGTAGCAGTCGGACCCATTCATCATGGTGTGGGGAGGAGGGATGTGGTCGTGGATAGAGGCTTTCATGAGGATCAGACAACCGGGGAGAGATAAGTTGAATTGTTGACTAAGAGGGAGAGGGTAGGTGACTAGAGTGATTGTGTGGCTCTAAGGCCGAGGAAGTAGCCGACGATGAAGTTGACATGTCATGTGTTGTGAGAGGAGGAGGGCAACGAGGAAGTTGGTTAGGAGGAGGAGATGAGGGCAGCAAGCCGTGGAGTTGATTGAAGGAAGCGGTGTCGCGGTAACAACCCCTAGTGGCCATTGGTGCCCACATTCCAGCAAGGCCCACACGTTATTGAAACATGAGCGACGGGTCCTAAGAGGGTTCACAATCAACCAGACTTACTAGGTTGTAGAGCGAAAATCCTATGCTTATGGATGATTTACCTATGGAACCCCCTCCCCCTACACGCTAAACCTTTCACTAACATCTCACGACCACTTCCACTGAGTTTCATTGAGGGCCCATTCCCCTCCATCCTATAAGTTGACTTCTGTAGGCTTAGAACAACTCTTTGTAGAGGGATGGCAATAGTCAGTAGCTAGAGATGAATGCCCAACGAGATCTGACTCGCTTACTTGCTGTTGCAAATCCAAGTCCAGAAATCGTGCCATGTCGTGTGCCACTGATACTTCTCCAACGTATCTATAATTTATGAAGTATTCATGCCATGTTAACAATAATTTTATGTGGTTTTGGTATGATTTGAATGGAACTAACCTGGACTGACGTTGTTTTCAGCAGAACTACCGTGGTGTTGTTTTTGTGCAAAAATAAAAGTTCTCGGAATTGGACAAAACTTTTTGACGATTTTTTTGGAAGAAAAGAAAAATACTGGAGCAAAGAACCACTAGAGGGGGCCCCTGCTGCCCACTAGCTAGGCACCAAGGCGCGCCACCCCGCTAGCGCGCCCTGGTGGGTAGTGGGCCCCCTGAGGCACATCTTCGCGTGAAACCGATGCAAAAAAATCCGATATATTCATAAACCTCCGAAAGTTAACCTAGATCAGAAGTTCCGCCGCCGCAAGCCTCTGTAGCCACGAAAAACCAATCTAGACCTTGTTCCAGCACCCTGGAAGAGGGGGAAATCATCACCGGAGGCCATCTTCATCATCCGGGCGGCCACCATGATGAGGGGGGAGTAGTCCACCCTCGGGGCTGAGGGTTTGTACCAGTAGCTATGTGTTTAATCTCTCTCTCTCTCTCTCTCGTGTTCTTGAGTTGGCACGAACTTGCTGTATCGTGAGCTTTGTTAATATAGTTGGATCATATGGTGTTTCTCCCTCTCTATCTTGTTGTGATGGATTGAGTTTTCCCTTTAGATTTTTTTATTATCGGATTGAATACTTTTATGGATTTGAGAGCACTTGATGTATGTCTTGCTATGAATACCCGTGGTGACAATGGGGTATCATATTGATTCACTTGATATATGTTTTGTTACTCAACTCGCGGATTCCAGAGGTGACATCGGGGTAATCTATGCATAGGGGTTGATGCACGTTTTCATCCTTGTTTCTCTGATAAAAATCTTGGGGCACTCTTGGAGGTTCTTTGTGTTGGATTGAGTATTATGAATCTGAAATTGTTTGATGCATATCGTATAATCAACTCACGGGTACTCGTGGTGACATTGGAGTATCTAGGTGATATTAGAGTTGGTTGATGTGTATCATATGGTGTTATTTTAGTATGATCTCTTGGGATGTTTGTGACACTTATAGGGATAGCTCGATAGATCGATCAGAAAGGATAACTTTGAGGTGGTTTCATACCCTACAAACAATTTCTTCTTATGTTCTACACTAGATAGGAAATTCTTCATCGCACGTTGAGGGATGGTTATATGATCCAATTATATTAGCATTGTTGAGAGATTGCACTAGTGAAAGTATGAACCCTAGGCCTCATTTTTCAAGCATTGCAATACCATTTGTGCTCACTTTTGTTGCTTGCTACCTTGCTGTTTTTTATTGTTCCTATTATAAAAATCAATATTACTATCATTACTACACTTGTATCACCATCTCTTCGCCGAACTAGTGCACCTATACAATTTACCATTGTATTTGGTGTTGTTGGGACACAAGAGACTCTTTGTTATTTGGTTGCAGGGTTGTTTGAAAGAGACCATCCTACGCATCCAATGGATTGATAAACTTTAGGTCATCCACTTGAGGGAAAATTGCTACTGTCCTACAAAACTCTGTGCTTGGAGGCCAACACGAGTCTACAAGAATAAAGTTTCGTAGTATACATCAGCCACCGGACACACGAGCCATGCACCACCTTCCTGCACACCTGACCCGCAAATGTCTGTGTAACCGCAAGGTAGGCTCTGATAAACACGAAACTCAATTCCTGTGAGCCGTATCACAAGACAATCCACCATATTCTCCAACACGGCCTCTCAACACCAACTTGACCAAAATGGGTATGTCTGTTTGTTTGTCACTGCCCTCCCCCCTCCTCCTCAGCCTCGTGGACACATGCCTTAAAGTTTTACATGGGCTTTTTATCTAGGCCTTCTGAGGTATATAAGTTGTTTGTTTGCCTAAAAAAACTGCGCCCAGGTCTGGGCATGTTTGAAAAAATAAAGAGGCACTTTGCTTATCAAACAAGGTTAGATGGGGAAAAGTGGGCGAAAAAGAGGCACTTTGTTTGAACACAATTGCTTCCTCGTGCATGCTCTTGTGATCAGCAACCCATTGAGCAAAATGTCTTGGGACATAGCAACCATCTAGTTCAAGCAAGTAGCCAAAACCCGAATTCCTCAGCAGCTCCATTTTTTTGGTTGCTCTACAAACACTCTTGACTACTTCGTCAAAAGTACCTTATGTTGCACCTGCTATATGATGTCGCTCTTTCCGATTCAGTCCCTCTTTGCTTGTTTGTGCCTGCATTCTTGGTCTCTGTATTGCAATAAAAAAGGGGGAAGAAAATGAAGGGAAGAGCAATGAGATAAAAAATGGTTTGTATACCAAGCATTCCTGATTGTTTATAGTTGCGTGAGTGGTATAGAAGTAGCTACAAAAAGAAGGTATAGAGGTAGGTACCTTCTTGTTTGGATTTTAAATGGTCCTTCTTCTTTCTCTCCTCTCATTGCACTCCTGTTGAACTGTATGAATTGAAACCAAAAAGGAAACAAACAAGGTGAGTACAGGAAACAAACAAGGTGAGTACATGAAAAAAATTGCTCTCAATTTTGCCTACACTGATAAAAACAGTGAAAATTATTACCAAAGTTTTCATTCCCTCACACAACAAGTGGTTCGATACACTGTTTCAGTAAGATCGACGTTGACATGATTTTTTTCAGTCTCAATATCTAGTGCATAGTTGTTACTATCTTCATCAATACTATTGGTGTCTGATTCACTGTAGTTCATATCCATGTAGAAGAACTACCAAAGAAGCTTGTCCAGTTCAGTTTGGGACAATAAAAGTTGATAATGACAATAGATACAACGCATGCGCTTGTAAATAAAAAATCTGAGCTAGTCCTATAGAAATATTAAACAAAAGCTAGAGTATCATCAATTAAAAAAAATTTGGGCAACACTTCGCCGATACCTATTACAGGTATGTCCAGTGCCTGTACTCTACAGGTAGGTTTCGAATGCATGACTTCCACTGTTACGATTCCATCGAAAGTAGTGAAAAAAATGGTCATAGGTCCAGTTCTAGTAAGTTCATATGTAGTGGTTCAACAAGAAAATAGGTGCAGACAGTAGGAACACTCGGTGCTCTAAAATTAACCCAGTCATTTGATTAGTGATGTATAAAAATGGAAGTCTAAAACAACGTTCGATCATGTATCAAACAACAAATGGACATTAAACATTGGTCTGCCAAGGGAGCAATGAACACTGAACATGAAGACTAGATACGGATGTGCAGCGTAGGAAATGAACAATGGTACTATTCTAGCAGGCCATGTTGCGAGTTGAACGTGGACTTGCAACTGGGGCAAAGCTACAAAGCTATAGAAAAGAACTCAGTTGCGAGTAAAAAGGTTGGACTTGCAAACTATAATTACGAAAAAAGCCCTAATTGCGGGTCAACGTTTGACTTGCAACTGGGGGTCCCTAGTTGTGAGTCGATGTCGACTTGCAACTAGGGAAACTACAACCTACGAAAAAGCCCCAGTTACGAGTCAAGGGTTGACTTGCAACTTGAGCACCTACAACGTGTGAAGAAGCGCAACTACAATCATATAACCTATGGAGAAGCCCAATTGTGTGTCAATAGTTGGCATGCAACTGGGTCGGGTCCCCCTCATGCAACTACAACCCTATGAAAAAACAGCAAATTACGAGCCGGGGGTTGACTTGCAACTAAGGGGTCAGGGTCAGGGGTGCACCTACATCCTATGAAAAAAGCCGCAGTACTGAGGCACCTACAACTAGAAAAAAAAAACCCTAGTAGTGAGTCGAGGGGTCAACTTGCAACTAGGGCTACTACAAAATTACTTGGTCCCATATTAATTGTCGCTTAAAAAGATTTATCTAGCACTAAAATACGTCTAGATACATCCGTCTCAAGGACAATTAACATGGGACGGATGGCTCCAATCCGCCACGATGGGTTCGGCGTCATGTCATGAACGTCCCATGCCATATACACCTAATGATAACCATGTCTAATGACCGTATATTGTTCCAAGGAGAATCTTACAATCTCATGTGCTATGATAGCCAAACCATAGAAGGAGTTAGGCATGTGGCTACTATGTATAACTTGATCTATCACCATCCAGATTCAAACACACATGTTAAGTACCCAAAAGAAAATGAGCTACGAGTTAATCCCTTACGTTCCAAGCCTGGTGCCAATCTAGTTACTTGGTAGAAAACAATGTGCTAATGGTGCATCACTTTTGTGTTGTATTCTTGATTGTCTTTCATTTGTTTCCCGTAGAAGATGTTCTAGTACTTTTTTTTGGTCGCTTGCCACTAGTGTTCATTGTATTCCTCGATGCTCTACTAGGCCGGGTAGCAACGCCATATAGGCATCTCAACTGCCAGACTTAAAGGTGAAGCGTCGGTTGGTCAGCAAGCCAAGTGCCGATAGTGCTTCAACGCACCTATGGCATCTCCTTTTTCTTCAAAAATCTCTTAGCTCCACTGCAATGGTATCATCCGATTGGCCTTCTCGTAGGTCCGAGGCGCCAGTATCGGAGCAGAACTGGAGTTGCAGTTTGCTTGACAGCATGGAGGTTCCAAGCGTGTTGGTCTGGTGGCCCTTGCAAGTTCATGAAGTTTGAAGACACAACTATGTCTGTCTCGATGACAAAGAGGATCGCCACTTTCTTTGATGTGAGAGGGATCCGGATTATGTTCCAACTATTCTATAGAGATACAAGAAGAATGTTATTCCTCCAAATGCATCGGATGTTTCAACACCGGCGGAAAGTGGTCCTAACAAGGATTTGTTTAGACACGAACTAGCTACCGCCATTGCTCTTAGTTGGTGAAGTGATCATGTTCATGCCTTTAGATGTGTGACCATTTTGATTTGCAAACTTATATGCAAATATGACACAATATGTTCATGAAGTTTTTGTTGTACGACACATGACAAAACTAGTCATTCATCTTTGTTATAACATGTCTTAACGGGGAATATCAGTGCTAGTTTGAAAAATGCATTTGTGCTATTCTTTGAACACTACAGTAGTAAAAATAGCTCTCTGGATAGCTCCTCTGAAGAAATAAAACATCAAAATCAGCCCAGCCATCCTTTCTCTCTCTCTCTCTCTCTCTCTCTCTCTCTCTCGGCCTGTGGGCTGCACTTTGCACCCGCAATGGGCTGCTTCCAGCCGGCCCAAGCTGGGACGAGCAAGCCTGCAGTCCCACCAGCTGGGCTGCAAGCGTGCTGTAGCGAGAAGCCAGCGCTCGAGAAGCTCTCTACTACTACCGAACGAAATCCCATCGCCATTGCTCTTAGTTGGTGAAGCGAGAAGCAAAGCCCAGAAGCTGAATCTGAGAATTTCTTGAGAAGTTGTAAGACATCAGAATAGGCCCTAAGTTACTTCCTTTCACTTCTAGGTTCAGGAACTGTATGTCAGCGCCTACATGGGCACGTAAAAAAGGGATTTTCTTTTCCTTTTCAAACAAATTAGTCTATTTGGGTGTCAAAAATGCTCTTTTAAAAATGTTCATGAATTTTGGATAATATTCATGAATATGAAAATATGTTCACAAATTCCAAAATTGTTCATGAATAAGAACACGAATTTAAAATCACAAATTTGAAAAATATTAAAGAAATAAAAAAACGCTAATTTAAAAAATGTTCGTGAATTCTAATAATTGTCACAAATTTAAAGACACACATAAGAAATTTGAAAAAATGCACGATAAACCTTTTAAAATACATGGCGAACATCTCTTTAGGACGAGGTGAATATTTTCTTTCAAAGTACATGATGAAGACTTTATAAATACGCGATGATTTCTTTAAAATACAGTGAAAATTTTATAAGTTGCATGGCGAAAAAAATAAAAATAATCAAATAATCAAATTTGTATGACATGCAACTGGGTCGGGTGAGTTGTGTGTCGCTGGTGGATATGCAACTGGGTCGGGTGAGTTGTGTGTCGCTGGTGGATATGCAACTGGGTCGGGAATAGTTGCGTATCGAGGGTGCACATGCAACTGGGTTGGTTGAGTTTCGAGTCAAGGGTGACAACTCGGTCAAGACTGACACAAAAATGGGTAGGCCCCCTGTATGTGTACCAAGGGTGAAGTTACGACTGTGACAAAATTGATCGCCCCCCTAGTTGCATATTGAGGATGTAATGGCAACTGGAAGAAAAAGGCGGGCCCCCAATTGCTTCTAGGGGTGTAGTTGGACTTGCAACTAGGACAAATTTGGGTTGGGCCCCAATTGCGTGTCGAGGGTGGACTTGCAACTGGGACAAGAAGAAGGACGACCCCCACCAATTTCATGTCAGGGGTGGAGTTGTAACTCGGACAAAAATGATTGGCCTACCATGACGGTGTCATACACCGAAGGTGGCTCACCGAGGGGAGCCCGGCAGAAGACCTGCCAGAGGGTCCACAAGGCCCAGCGACAGAAGGGAGACCAAATGGGAAGATAAGCACCTGGCGATCATCTTGACTCCCAAGTTGGTGGTGGCGGCACCTGGATCGCATCTTTTTCTGTAAAAGCCTGCCTCTGAAGTGTATATAAGGGGAGGCTAGAGGACTCTCATTCCTATCTATTCTTAGATAGACCAACTCTTGGTAGCCATCTCATCCACACCATTGTAACCCCCGACGCGAGGTATCCCTCCCCATGAATAAGAAACAGGAGCAGGATGTAGGGGATTACTCTTCGGAGGCTTGAACCTGGGTAAATTCCCGTGTGACCTTCGAACCGAGACTTCCAGCTATGCAAGACCCCTACCGAGGGATCTGACAATTTTCTACACCGTCACCCGAGTTATGTGTCGAGGGTGGACTTGTAATTCAGACAAAAAGGGACAGGGCCTAGTTGTGTAGTCAGGGTGGACTTGTGACTAGGAAAAAAGGCGAGGGCCCCAGTTGCATGTCGGGGTGAAGTTGTAACTTGGGACAAAATTGGCCCGATCCCCAATTGCGTAGTGAGAGTGGACTTGCAACTCAAAAAGAAAGAAAGAAAGGCAGCCCCCAATTGCACGTCGGGGTGTAGTTTGACATGCAACTAGGACAAAAATGGGTTCGGCCCAACTTATGTGTCGAGGTTGGAGTTGCGACTGAGACAAGAAAAAAAAAAGATGAGACCCACAATTGCATGTCGAGGATGGAGATGCAGTTGAGACAAAAATGGTTGATCCTCCAATTACGTGATGAGGATGTACTTACAAATGAGACAAAAAATGACCGGGCTTGGTTGCGTATTGATGCTGGTGTGCTCTGGCGAACTCTAAGTTTGCCTCCGTGCTAGCCAGCCTTGTCCAGCCATGTCTTTTTTTGCAGGGAAAAAGTGGGTTTTATTCCTCAGAAACATAATTACAGTCATCTAGTATAACATGAGCAACACTGTCTGGCACCCGGCGCAACCAACAACCATGCTACCACCAGATCTTCCTATACTAGCTAAACTATGAGCAGCTCTATTTTGATGACGCTCGATTTTCAACGGAATAAACCCACGCTACTCCAGAGTTTTCTTGATTTCTAACATGAGATGACCGTATGCAGAACGGTCCAGCGAGTCATCAGTCAGTGCAGCAACAACCGTCGCGTTATCGGATTGGATCACAGTTGGCAAATCCGACCGTTGTATACTAATTGACAGTCCTTTGAGAATAGCACTAATCTCTGCTTCAAGTGCATGGATTGTCCATCCATGTCAACCTCTCTCGTTTGCTTGTGGTGTCATGTACGTATTTTCTTATGACATAACCAGTGCCGCATCTCTTAACCACCTGTGCTTACGTGATTGACCCTTGTATTGTCACGTCGATCCTTTTGTGTGTGTATGTGTGTGTGTGTTTCACTGTTACCCTATACAATTTTCGGCACGGTTCTCTTTGTAAATAAACCAATCAATGGGTTTTCAATCCGGTTTCCCACATAAACCAGACCAATCTCTTTCCGAATCGAGATCGACATACGGGCGGGGGGATTCCTTCCCCCGGCGACTGATTCAAAAACAAAATTTGTGCATCAAGTTCGTATTTTGAAATCTTGTACTACAACCACAACACGGTTTGGTAGACAGTACATCGGGGAGTGCCAGAGCTAGCCGGGTTTCGAAATGGGCAAGCACTGAACCCCCGCTTTCAAACCCACCCTAAAATTCGCGAGCAGCCAATCCTGCCTCCCCGCATATAAAACCTCCCCGTCATCCTCCCCCCACCAGTCCAACTCCAAACGCGCTGCCAACACCAGCGCCGCCTCCCCCTTCCCCCCTCCCTCCCCCCCGCCGCCCGCCCCACGAATCAATACTCCCTCCCGAAGCTCCCACGCCGCCCGGCCCCGAAACCTAGCCGCCAAGCGACGCGCCTCCGCCGATCCCTTCCCTCCCCCGCGCCGGCGAGGCCGCCGCCCCCACAGGTACTTCCCTTCCGCTCCACTCCATCACTTCCCCGATTGGTAGTATATAGCGCTCGCCTCGCGCGGGGATGGGGTGCTGTCTGTTCCGGATTCGACCATGGGGTGCTTACGGCGGCTGCTGCGCAGGGGCCTGCTCGCCATGCTCCCGTCCAAGAGGCCGTCCGACGCCGCGGCGGGGGACGAAAACGGCCGCGGAGGGGACGCCAAGAGGCCCAGGCTCGGGGAGACGGAGGGCGCGGGCGGCAGCGGGGGCCGGAACGGGGCCGCGCCGCGGGAGATCGACGAGGACCTCCACAGCAGGCAGCTCGCCGTGTACGGGAGGGAGACCATGCGCCGCCTCTTCGCCTCCGACGTCCTCGTCTCCGGGCTCAACGGGCTCGGCGCTGAAATTGGTTCGCCTGCTAGTCCCTTCTCCGCCTGCCATTTTTTGTTTATTAGTTTGTTCCAATGACATGTCGTGCATACACTGAATCGTGCTGGGAAAACTCTGCACCAGTGTCCATTCCATGTAGAGGTTGACTGGTCTATGCTATGGGGTCTGTTTCTGTCTTCTATGTAGTGCTGATATTGCGCAAACTCTGGTTGACACTGATCTGGAATTATTTAGTTTGTTGCAATGACATACTCTGCATATACTGAATTCCAATGACATACTGCATATACTGATCTGGTTGATACGTTTCGTATAAATATTTAGTTTGTTGCAATGACATACTGCAAATACTGAATTGCCCTGGGATATTATGTATCGATGTCCATTCCATGTAGAGATTTGACTGGTCTATGGGGTCTGTTTTTGTCTGCTATGTAGTGCTGATACTGCCTAAACTCTGGTAGATACTGGTCTGGAATCGCTGGACGTTTTTAACCGCTTGTGTTGGGGATGGAATGCTCTGACAGCTAAACTGGGAACTTCTAGATGCTCGTTTCAGTACGGAATGGAACCTGGGGATGGGGAATGAGTGCTTGTGCCTTTTCTGTCTATATAAATTTCCAATGTTTACACAAAAGGCTTACCACGTTACTGTATTCTAGATGTAGAATTGTCCTGGAAAATTCTTCACCAATGTTCCATGTATATGTAGATTAATTGGTCTACGTGTTTGTTTTTGTCTATTGTATGGAGGTGGTATTGCCCCAATCTGGTAGAGATACTGATCTGAAATTGCTGAATGTTGTTAACCCGCCCTGTTGGGCATGTAATGGTCCATAACAGAGAAACTGGGTATTGCTGAATGCTCCTTTGATTTATTGATCAGCAATGCGAATGAATCCTGGGGATGGGGCCAGTGCTTGTGTTGTTTGTGGCTACCCATTTTTTTAATGTTTATACTAGTTAAAAGTCTCAGCTGGTTCTGCAACTAATATGCCACATTTCTCATGTGTTAGGCCTGTTGTATTAAACATAAATGCTGACCTTTTTTGCAGCAAAGAATCTTGCCCTTGCTGGAGTCAAGTCTGTCACTATACATGATGTAAAAAATGTGGAGATGTGGGACTTGTCTGGCAATTTCTTTTTATCTGAGGATGACATTGGGAAGAACAGGGCCGCTGCTTGTGTAGCAAAGCTGCAGGAGCTCAACAATGCTGTTCTTATCTCAGCTCTGACAGAGGAACTAACGATGGAGCACCTGTCCAAGTTCCAGGTTTGTCTCTAGTCCTTACTGTCAAAATCCATTGTTTTCCACTTGCAAACTTTTTGTTGCTGACCACTGACCTTATTTGTAGCTTACCACTGACCTTATTTGTTGCTGACCACTGACCTTATTTGTAGCCTGCTGCATACACCACTTCAGATTTCATACACTTCGTGTTGCTTTGATATGACTGTCTAACTTGAAGCTTATTTTCATGGCAGGCTGTTGTTTTCACTGATATAGGTTTAGACAAGGCTTATGAATTTGATGATTATTGTCACAACCACCAGCCTCCTATTTCCTTTATCAAATCTGAAGTCTGCGGCCTTTTTGGTAGTGTCTTTTGTGACTTTGGACCAAAGTTTACTGTTCTTGATGTTGATGGTGAAGATCCGCATACTGGTATAATTGCATCCATCAGCAATGATAATCCTGCACTGATATCCTGTGTTGATGATGAACGGCTTGAGTTCCAAGATGGTGATCTTGTTGTTTTCTCTGAGGTCCATGGTATGACAGAACTGAATGATGGAAAACCAAGGAAGGTTAAAAATGCAAGGCCGTTTTCATTTAGCATCGAGGAGGACACAAGTAACTTTGGCATTTATGTAAAAGGTGGAATTGTCACACAGGTGAAGGAACCAAAGGTGCTATGCTTCAAGGCACTAAGAGATGCCATGACAGATCCTGGAGAATTTCTTCTGAGTGACTTCTCAAAGTTTGAGCGCCCCCCTGTGCTTCACCTGGCATTTCAAGCTCTGGACAAATTTAAGAAAGACCATGGACGCTGCCCTGCTGCT
Organism: Triticum aestivum; assembly: GCF_018294505.1. NCBI lineage: Eukaryota > Viridiplantae > Streptophyta > Magnoliopsida > Poales > Poaceae > Triticum > Triticum aestivum. Next base: position 39,490,803 of record NC_057799.1, on the reverse strand, counting down.
GGTTGTGAGGAGGATGCTCAAAGTTTTCTGAAGATTGCTGCTGCTATTAATGAAGCCTCAGCTGATCGCAAGCTGGACACTATTGATGAGAAACTATTCCGACAGTTTGCAAGTGGTTCTCGAGCTGTATTGAACCCTATGGCTGCGATGTTTGGTGGTATTGTTGGTCAAGAAGTTGTGAAGGCTTGTTCAGGGAAGTTCCATCCTCTCAACCAGGTTTGTGCTCTGATCCACCTGTCTTCTTTGTTCTTATGGTCACACATTATCCTTTTCTGATTAAGCTCCAACTTATGCAGTTCTTCTACTTTGACTCTGTTGAATCCCTGCCAACATATCCGTTGGAACCCCAAGACTTGAAGCCATCAAACAGCCGCTATGATGCTCAGGTCTCTGTATTTGGTTCCAAGCTTCAGAAGAAAATGGAGGAGGCTAATACTTTTGTTGTAGGGTCTGGTGCTCTTGGATGTGAATTCCTGAAAAACCTTGCGTTAATGGGAGTGTCTTGTAGCAGCAAGGGGAAGTTAACCATAACAGATGATGATATCATTGAGAAAAGTAATTTAAGCCGTCAATTCTTGTTCCGTGACTGGAATATTGGACAGGCAAAGTCTACTGTGGCTGCTACAGCTGCTAATGCTATCAACCCCGGCCTTCATATTGATGCTCTCCAGAACCGTGCCTGTCCATATACCGAGAATGTCTTCCATGACACATTCTGGGAGGGCCTAGATGTTGTCATCAATGCTCTTGATAATGTCAATGCCAGGATGTATATGGACATGAGGTGCCTGTACTTCCAGAAGCCACTGCTGGAGTCAGGTACATTGGGCGCAAAGTGCAATACTCAAATGGTGATTCCTCACCTTACTGAAAATTACGGGGCTTCAAGAGATCCTCCTGAGAAGCAGGCGCCTATGTGCACAGTCCATTCTTTTCCACATAACATTGATCACTGCTTGACATGGGCTCGTTCAGAGTTTGAGGGTTTGCTTGAGAAAACGCCAAATGAAGTGAACTCTTTTCTGTCTAACCCTGCTCAATATGCTGCTGCAATGAGGAAAGCAGGTGATGCTCAAGCAAGAGAATTGCTTGAACGTGTCTCTGAGTGTCTTAACAAAGACCGGTGCAGTACATTTGATGATTGCATAAGCTGGGCCCGACTGAAGTACGTTCTCTTTTCTGCCTTTGTTTGTTACGTTCTCCTTTGCATGAATATTGTTACATTTTTGCTAGGTTCTCAACTGGATTTTAAGCTGCTGACTTGGGTGTCTAGATAATTTATAACAAAAACATCACATTCTCCTTTACATGAATTTTGTTACATTTTTGCTAGGCTCTCAACTAGATTTTAAGTTGCTCACTTAGTCGTCTAGATAATTCATCACAAAAAAATATTAGCTCGGTCTACCAGGCATGGATGATCTGATTCAGCCGTTTTCACTTTTATTTGAACATTCAATTGTGTGATCTGTATAGACTAGTACTGTTGAGAACTTGAGATTATATCACCTTGCTGTTCACAAGGCATTGGCATGAAGTACCGTACTTCTATAACTTCTCTTTTCCTTAGAGGTGTGTGTAGCTCATTTTTGTGCTTCACGTTTTGGCTCAAGTTAAAATCTCTCTTTTCTTTTTTTTTGCCAGATTTGAGGATTATTTCTCAAACCGTGTGAAGCAGCTCACATTCACTTTTCCTGAAGATGCTGCCACCAGTATGGGTGCTCCTTTCTGGTCTGCCCCCAAGCGCTTCCCTCGTGCACTGCAGTTTTCAGCTGCTGATCAGTCTCACCTTAACTTCATCATGTCTGCTTCGATATTGAGAGCGGAGTCATTTGGGGTTGCTATACCTGAATGGGCAAAGAACACTAGTAAGCTGGCTGATGTAGTACAGAAGATCATAGTTCCTACATTCGAGCCAAAGCAAGGGGTTAATATTGTGACAGATGAGAAGGCATCGAATCTTTCCAGCACCTCAGTTGATGATGTCGCCGTTATTGAAGATCTTCTGGCTAAGTTGCAAGAATATGCCAAGAGGCTACCTCCAGGGTTCCAAATGAAACCTATCCAATTTGAGAAGGTAAGTAATTGGTCCAAATATTGCATCAGCAAGTCCTAAGTTTTAAAAAAATGTTCAGAAATCTTCACAGGTGTTTCTAATCCACATTACAACTCTTATGTACTCTTCAGCATGTAAATAATGCCTTGGCTTCTCTTGTACAGGATGATGACACCAACTTCCACATGGATTTAATATCCGGGTTAGCAAACATGCGCGCGAGGAACTACAGCATCCCAGAGGTCGACAAGCTGAAGGCCAAGTTCATCGCAGGCAGGATCATCCCAGCCATCGCGACCTCGACCGCCATGGCCACAGGGCTCGTGTGCCTCGAGCTGTACAAGGTCATGGCCGGCGAGCACCCCGTCGAGGACTACCGCAACACATTTGCGAACCTGGCCCTGCCCCTCTTCTCAATGGCCGAGCCGGTCCCGCCCAAGGTCATGAAGCACAAGGAGACGAGCTGGACCGTGTGGGACCGGTGGTCCGTCCAGGGCAACCTCACCCTCGCCGAGCTCCTGCAGTGGTTCGCCGACAAGGGCCTCACCGCCTACAGCATCTCGTGCGGCACCTCCCTGCTGTACAACAACATGTTCGCGAGGCACAAGGACAGGCTGCCCAAGAAGGTGGTCGACGTCGCCAGGGAGGTGGGCAAGGTGGACGTGCCCGAGTACCGGAGGCACCTGGACATCGGCGTGGCCTGCGAGGACGAGGACGAGAACGACGTCGATATCCCCCTCGTGTCGGTTTACTTCCGCTAGTCGGTCCTCGAGAGAGATAAGAAGCCTTGCCGCATCTCCAAAGCTCTGTTGGCTCGCGAAAGCCACTGAGGTAGTTTAGCCGCCGCTCTCGCGCTGATAGCTCTATCGTGGTCACCTAAGATATCCTCTCCTTGTGGTATACTGGTCCTACAGTTATCTGCTCGTTGGTCGCGGTCAATTAGTTGGAGTTGGAGGAGTGAACAACAGACACATCGGTTACGGTTAATTGACAGGTTACCAACATTTGGTAGTACCATCTTTTACCTTTATATGTGCGCATTGTCATCTTTCATCTCCAGTGAGCTCACTCGGTCTTCTGTCTGAACCTGTGACGTTTTCCCCCTAGATTCTTAGTCAGGCTCAAAGAGGTGAGGTTTTGGCATTTCTATTCCTAAGCCAGGCACTCCAGGCAGAATAGGGTGCCGGATCTGGAGCGCAGTTTAGCTCCTAAAATAATGCGTCACCTGATATTATATTTTTGTTGCTCTCTTTCTTCGTAGCTCAAAGATCGTGTCGTCACCGAAACGAGGCAAGATCAAGTATTTTATCCTGCGTCGTCAGGCGCCAGTACTTAAGTTAATCCACTCGTTAACGGTCGACGGCGAGGTGGAATGGGTCACGGATAACCGCCACTTGATTGTAGAGTAATTCGGGGGGCACTTGATGAGGAGAGCGAAGGAGGATCACGTCCAAATCAGTGATCAATGCGGCATGTGAGTCTTGGTACTAGTTTATTTTTGCGATTAAAGAACAATACTGTCGCTGCTAGTCACGGTCAACTGCTCTGCTTCTGGGGTAGTACTACCTCCCATCCATGTAAACCAAATTACTACTACGAGGTAAACAAACCGTCGTGCTTGGTCTCCCGGTCCAAGTCCGTAAGCACGCACGCACGCACGCGCGCACGAGATGGATTTCCACGTTATTCTCAATAAGGAGGTGGCTGGCTCTCATCCACCCCCTTCGTTCACAAATATAAGATGTTTTGAATATTTTAATATAAATGTTGTAATACGGACTGAAATTAGCAAACGAACACACTAAAACATGACTACATACATCTGATTCACAAGAAAAGATAGAACATCTTGTATTTATGAACGGATGGAGTAGATGAGAATCACCTTTACACCGTTTGATTTAATGCAAAGATTCATATGGATTATTTTCTTCCTTTTTTTTTCCATTTGATCAATCAAATGAGGCAGCAGTTGGATGAGCTATGTTAGTCCTACAGACGAGAATTATCAAATCCGAATTGGCAAACGGCCACAAAAACTCTCAATAAGTCATAGTCTACACCGCTACTTGGCAGCAGGGGCATCGGCGTAAACTCGGCTCCAGACTTTTATAACCCGTGATTTGCAAATCTTCTCATTCTTTTTTGGCTCTCTTTTGGCCTGCTTTAAATGATTCCCTTTTTCATCTCCTTTGCTTCGCCTGAAAAAAGAAGCAAACAAAATTTAAAATAAAACAGAAAAGTAAAGCATTTAAAACAGGCCAAAAAAAAAAATCAAGAACAACAAAATACGAAACAAATAGTGTTAACGCGTCCAGCCTTTTTTCCAAGCTTTAATGATATACTATAAGAAAATAAACAGGAGAGGAAAGCATTTATTTATTTATAGGAAAATAAATGACGTTTGTCGCCGCGCTGGCCGGTCTCTTTCTCCCCCCCTCTCCCCTTGGCCGCGTCCAACCTCTTTCCTCCACCGCTCACGCGCTTCCCTTCCCAGATCCCCCCACCCTCTCCCCTCCCCTCGCCACCAAACCACCATACCGAGCAGCCTCAGCTTCATTCTCCTCTCTTCTCATTTGGTCCCCGCGACTCGCTCCAGCCACATGCCACTGCCCCGTGCTCGCCTCGCCGCCGCTGCCATTCCTCCCCACGAGCTGCCGTGCTGATGATGGACGACCCGCCGCCCTCCTCGCGGCACCGGCTTCCCGTGCCGCCGCCGCCGCCGCCGCCGCCGCTGCTTCTGCTTCTGTTGCTGGTCTCCGTCTCCTGCTCGCTCGCCCACGGCAGCCCAGGTTCGTCTTGTTCTCCATGGATTTTCGCTTGCTTGTTTGTTTCTTTCTTGGACTACTTCCGGTGATCCAGGTGAGCTGATTTTGCCTGCTCTTGGTTTGTGCAGCGGTTGGAGGAGGACTCGGTGCAGAGGAATGGGGCGCGACTAGGGATGCCGCTTCCGTTGAACTCAGGTGAGCTTGCGAATCCGCGGCGCCCTTGGTGATTTTAGTACTATTATTAGTCATGGAGTTCGACAGAGCTTGGGTTCGAATTTTCTGGGATTTTTTTGGGGGGCGTATGCAACTGTATAACTGTAAATTGGCTCGCTCCTGGGTGTTCTTGGTTGGTGATTCAGCAATGATTTGGGGTGGTCTGGCTTATCGGCCGGTGGTTAGGTGGAGCCGAGTTGTTATAGTCTTGGTACAGGAGGGGGAAAGGTGGCACAAATCTGGGGGGAGGCCATGTTTCTGCCTGATTGCTCCAATCATTTTTTCTTCTGGTATCTATCAATCATGCCAGCATCTGAAACGGGATTAACAAATCTGAATTGGCACTGTTTTTCTTATAGTATAATAATACCATACAGCTCGACATAAACATATGGTTAGCTCTTAGCTGAATAGCCTGTTCATACATCTGGAAGTGTCAATATGAGTAAAATTTATCTATGATGGTCAAAGTGTTTCTTACTCAAGTGTAAGATGTGCTCACAGTTGAAGAGACGAGGCACCAAATATGCAACCACTAATTTTCTCTTTGTTCTGCTTCATGTGCTGTTGACCCATCAGAAATTCGCATCCGAGAAGACTACTGCAGGTAGGCGGTGGAAACCACCTCCCACCACAGTTCCTGCAACCGAGGCACAGGCATCACAGAAGAGCACCCTCGCCTGCTCCGTCGCCCTCGCCATTCACCGCTCCATCACCATCGCCTTCAGCTTTTCGCCCATCGCTAGCCCCTCCACATTTCGTCAGGCCTCTGCCTTCCACCCCACAGCCAAGTCATGATCCTCAAGTTGGTGCCCCAGTCAACCCTTTGCATAGGCATTCCTGGAGAGCCTACGGTTTGGTCACGGCAGGTGGTGCGGCTCTCCTTGTCATGGCAGCGGCGTTTGCTGTATACTGCCGGGCGAAGAAAGTGGGTACTGTGAGGCCTTGGGTCACAGGGTTAAGCGGGCAGCTGCAGCGAGCATTTGTGACAGGTAACCTTTCTATTTGTGCATATTTGTAATTGTATACAATATTTAGAGTACTTCGGTTGTACCTTAACACATGACCAATCATGTTTTCCAGGTGTACCTTCCTTGAAGCGGTCAGAGCTGGAAGCAGCCTGTGAGGATTTCAGCAATATAATTGGTTCTACGGCTAACTGCATGTTGTATAAGGGAACATTGTCAAGCGGAGTCGAAATAGCGGTTGTGTCAAGTTTAATATCGTCTAAGAATGATTGGCCAAAAGAATGTGAATCCCAGTACAGGAAAAAGGTAAGCTGCCACTGACCTCCTTACGCACATTTTTTTTCTTTTGCGAAATACACATTGACTGAAACGGCTATGGTTTCAGATCTCAAGTTTATCCAAAGTGGGCCACAAGAACTTCATCAATCTGCTTGGCTACTGTGAAGAAGAAAATCCTTTCACCAGAGCTATGGTGTTTGAATATGCTCCGAACGGGACTCTTTTCGAGCATCTCCATGGTAAGTGTGTACATAATATATCCTTTTAATTTTCTCTCTGTCAACAGAATGATTCCTACAATGTTCACACACTTCAACAACTTCAGTATTTGATAATTTTTTTGATTGTGTTGCAGTTAGAGAAGCTGAGAATCTGGACTGGATGGCCCGACTTAGAATATCGATGGGGATAGCATACTGTCTCGAGCAAATGCACAAGCTGAATCCACCCGTCGTGCCAAGGAGCTTCGGCTCAACAACTATCCACCTCACTGATGATTTTGCCGCAAAGGTTTCAGATCTTGATTTCTGGAATGGCACCAAGGGATCTGATTCGGTCACCGACGACTGCACCATGTTGGACACGGAGAGCATCGTGCATCAGTACGGCATTATACTGCTGGAGATATTAACCGGGAGAGTACCCTTCCCTGAGCAAGATCTGCCACTGGAACAGTGGGCGTCCATCTATTTTGAAGGCAAGATGCCTCTTGCAGAGCTGATGGACTCGAGCCTGGGCTCCTTCCCTGAGGAAACCGCGCGCGCGTTGTGCGACGTCGCGAGGTCCTGCGTCGACCCGGACCCGAGCAAGAGACCGCGGATGGCGCAGGTGGCGGCGCAGATGAAGGAGATCACGGCGGTGGGGCCTGAGGGCGCGACCCCGAAGGTGTCGCCGCTGTGGTGGGCTGAGCTTGAGATCATGTCTGCTGAGGCTACCTGATGGTGAATCCCTTCGGCAGTCCAGTCCATTTCTCCCTGTTGTGATGATGGATTCTTTGGTATGCTTTGTTGTTCCTTGTACTGAAAAGTTGGTTGTGGCTTTGAGCTTGAACGTGTGGTGGGTTAGTGGCATTGTAATGAGGTGTCCTGCCAGCAAATCTAGTGAGAGTTAACGGGGAGATGTGTGGTTTACGCAATGTTTGTCTATGGTTTGATCGATTCTTAGGCAAACATCTGGTGAGCAGCCTGCAATAGGTTTGTTGAGGCAAACATCTGGTGAGCGCTCTGCATGTGATACAAGATCAAATCCAGCAAAACATCCCAAAAACTTAAAATCCAGAGCGCTTGGCTGTGAAAGTTAAAATTCGTCCAATAAATTAAAACCATCCCAAAAAAATCACAGCAAAACATCAGCGAAATAAGCAATGTCAGATTCATATATCTTGAAATCTATTCAATCTGCTCCCGGCTTAACTTAGAAAAACGTCACTTGGGGACGGGGATTGCAGCACGCCTGCAGTTTATTTACGTCAAAACGAGAACTCCGATAAAATTTGAATTTGCATTGTGGGGCCCTTCCTTGTGGGGAAGGACCCTTTAAAAATTAGCGTATGCTGCTCATTGTGGCGCCCACACGGTATTCTTTAGTAAAAGGCGAAAGAATAGTTCGCTTTGTGGTCACCACGCAGCTGCGTGCCCTCCACCGCTGGCCCTGGCTGCCCTCTTATACACCTCGCTCGCCACAGCTTCTCCCACGGCAAGCGATGTGGGACTAAACGAGCGACTCCGCTGGCAGCTCCATTCGATCGATCTCCCACGCGGCGGCCTCGACAGCAAAACAGGCCCGACGCCGCCACCAACTCACTAGGACTGGGCCTGGGTACGATTGAACCGGAAACCTGGCTGGGCTTGGAACAGCGTTGTTTGCTTGTTTATTGTTAGGCCTCGGTAAGAAAATCGAATTGGTAAAATATTAAAATCGTCATAAAAAAGGTAAAATAAAATAAAATCTTTTTTCTTGAAATAAGGTAAAACCAAAAATTGAAAAACACATTCTGAAATTCCATTATTTAGATAAGTGTGTAGCTGCAAACGCGGCCCAAGTTGGAGTCAGGAAGCTTTTTTTTCCAACAAAACTTTCCCCCCAAACGCGGAACAAAAACTAGTACCACCTCGGTTAGGAAAAAAAATCTCAAAAGAATAATATGGGTGAACGGATCAAAACATCGGAGAAACGCACTTTATTTATTATTATATATATAAGTAATAAGTAATAAGTGTGTGTGTGTGTGGGGGGGGGGGGGGTAGGTATACATTTATCGATCAAATTTGTCTACAGATAGGGGATTAACCATCTTCTTTCCACCCGCAAAAAAACCATCTTCATTCAGTATAGGCCCACACATTATACTTAATATTGGAATAAAAAGACTCTGAAGAAAGAAACTCTCTTCCCGTCTAGCATAACTGACCACTGCAAATCAAGCTATTACAGTTATGAAGTCAGCATCAACTTTTGTTGCTGGACTGGCTTTGGTTTTCCTTACCACAGTCACATCGACAAGCTCCAATCACTGGTTATTGGGCTTATGACTGTGGCTGTGGAAACTACACGGTGGCCATCAAGTACGAGCAAAACATTAGTGAACTGTCTGCCACACTGCCTGAGGCGGCCTCCTCGTCCCGTTCCACTTCCTGAGGCGGCGTCCTCGTCCCCTTCCATATACAGGGAGATTGTTGGTTCCAGCCGGGAGGAAAAAACGTATGCCTAAGTGACTTGTAGTGTTGATACAAAAGCATATGGTTGCAATAGATGTCTAACTCAAAATATCATAATTAACCTTGCACGTTTATAAACATATTGGAGGAGGGGGCATTGGCCCCTTGACCCCAATGAGTCTTGACATAGTGTCCCAACTACATGCCTGGTGTAACATAATGAGAGATATCATGATAAGGGATTAATATAGTAATGAGTATCCATCTTTTTAGTTTGAAAGTTTTGTATGTATAATATGTTTTTCTATTCATCTTCGGGTTCATAATGCTTGACAATCTGCACTACGCATGCAACCATGGTATGGAGATCAAACGAGTAAGTTCTTTACCCTTGCATCAATGCCAAAATATAATCTAAAATTTCTCTTTAGTGCTCTACAAATTTACATGAATGTTTGACTTGTAGAGTAATCAAACATAAAGCTTCCAACCTAACAATGATTAAGGTAACAAAGTCTACTCAAAGCTGCCACACATCTAATGATCTCATTCGGATGAATTTCTCTGTTGGTGAAAGCAACACAACTCTCTCACGTTCCTGCCCTCCGCCGTGCACCTACACCCTATGTCTAGTCATCCATTTGGAGTCGTTGTGAGGTCTTGCATCTGGCCCGGTGAAAAGAAAATTCACAAAAAATACTAAAATATTTTTAAAAAAATCTGAATCTTTTCATAGAAGAAAATTTGGTGTGTGAGGTGCGCTCCAAATTTCAGATCATTTGGACATAAGAGTAGCACTCAGCAAAAAAGGCAAATTGGTCTGGAGCAATACATGAACGGTAAACTTTTTCACATACCCTAATTTTGTCATTTTTGCCGAGAGCTACTCAAATGTCCAAATGATCTAAAATTTGGAGCGCACCTCACGCACCAAATTATCTTTCCTGCAAAAAAAATTGGATTTTTTTAATTTTGTAGTATTTTTTTTATTTTTCTGTACATCACGGGTGCATGAGCCTAGGCACCAAATCGCCTCGTCCCAATACTATACATTGCCTGGAGACAATCTGAACAATATATAACATCATAAAAAAAATCGACATATTCTTGTGCTCCAGCTGATGATGGTGAAGATATGTCACACATCAAATAATGATGTACTAGTTCCTTAGTTGTAATCTAATCGACGAACAGGAGGCAGCATTGTGGAATCTTCATGAGCTTGACGTAACAATCCTGTAAATGATCCTTGTATAGGTTGAACAAACATTGCACGATATGCACTAACTGGATCACAATTGGGGTTTGTGTCCCACTGGACTACCACTTTGAAAACGTCAACAAAAAGCAATCAATTGAACCTTAATTTTTTGCGAAAAACTATCACTTTGGGATAGTGGCCGGTTTAGACTATTTAAACACGCTTTGTGACATGCGAGAACCACCCATTAGGGCTGACGTGATGGGAAATTCAACTCCGTTTATTTTGACCATTAAGTGAACCGTTATGACAAATGGGGCCCATAAGTCAACATCAACCTTCTTCTTCCTCCCTCTCTCTCTCTCTCTCTCTCTCTCTCTCTCTCTCTCTGGCGTTTTAAGAAACATCTCATGTACATCTCTCCAGTGGGGCCTTGCTCCTGCCAGAGCGGCCCGTCTGCCTCCCGTACGGCTCGGCCGACACCTCTTGCCCGAGCCACAACTAAAGGTGGTCGTCATCTCAGTGCCCATGTTCCGCAGGCACACTGACACGGGGCGAGTCGTGGCCGTGGCCATGGTTGTGCAGCCTCACCATGCATTCCATGTTCTTGGTCTCCTCGACGTCGTTGCCCTCGCCCTCGCCTAGATGCCGCCACCATGTTGTACTCGATCATGCCGCCCACGCTCTACAATAGATCCAACCGTTCTGCGAGGACGAGCTCAGGAGGCACCGGTCGTCGGCGTTGGAGTTGCGGGGCTTTGTGGCCTTGCCGGCGTGGATCCCCTCGCCGCCGCCGTTGGACATGCCCATGAGCCACTTATGCGCATTGTGCATCGTCCCACTTGGACGGCATCGGCTTGAGCCAATACATTGCCGAATCCTTGCATTGCGGCTGCCCGTTGCCATTGGTGTTGTAGTTGTAGCACTCGTTGGCAGGCTCTGACGACCGTGGAGGCGGCTTGTCGCCGGAGCTCCCCTCCTGCTGCTGCTAGGCCCTGCCCGATTCAGTAACCGGCGTGGCACGTCGCTCGAGCTCCATGCTTCCCTCCCATGCCCACGGGGTGTGTTCGAGGAAATGCCAAAGAGAAAGAGAGAGGAGAAGGAGAAAGAAGGTTGGTGTTGACGTGTGGGCCCCTCTATAATAACAAAAAATGTAACAGTCAAAATAAACGGAGTTGACTTTCCTACCATGTTAGCACTTACAAGTGGACCTCACGTGTCATAAACATGTTTAGATGGTCTAAACCGGCCACTATCTGAAAACACATATCTATATGGAGCCCCAATAGAATATGGTTTCTTATTCTTATTATTATTGTTGAATCACGTGATTTACTTGTTGTAGATGCATGTCTTTACATATATACTCTCCATATTTTAAAATCATAACTATTTTGTATCTCGTTCAATATTTTCTAGATATTCCCCTGTCCTTTATTCGAAGCAACTCAAATTAAATAATAACGCTGCATATCTTGAACCAAATAAAACCAAAGAATAAAATGGTGGCCAAAGATAATAATGGAACACCAATTGCATAAATATTTGTTAAAAAAACAGGTCATCCGGTGACTAAGACTTGAAAGACAAGCTTGACCCATGAAGCTTTTCCTCCACAATGGCATCGAAGCGTTGTGCCATCTCCGGCGTCATATGGTTCACCCAGTCCCCTACCACCCCTTTCCTAAAGAAGGATGTGTGCGGAAACTTGACAAAGATCCCGTTCGCGCCCATCTTATTGGCACTCACGCCCCTCAGCGTCTCGATGTTGCACAGCTTCACGATGTCCACCGGTAGCCCCGCCTCCTCCTCGGTCACCGTGAACGGCACTCCCAGAAACCGCGCCAGCTCCCTGACGCTGCCGACCGGGTCGTGCAGCATCTCCTCGTACCGCAGGAAGAGGACCCTCTCCGGGGTGGCTTGGCTCGCCTGCCAGTAGCCGAGGATGTGGTCCCAGATGGGGCCGTTGGAGTGCTTGCCCTCGCATGCATTCTCGAACAAATCGGAGAACGTGTACGTGCTGCCGTCCATGGTTTCGGAGCTTTCGTAGAAGTGCCATAGGGAAACCAGCATATCCTTGGGCTCCCTGGATGCACATAAGAGTTTTTTTTTTTGGGTGAGAAATGGATGCAGATAGAGTCATAGAGATGAGTAGCCTAAAATCATACTGAATGGAAGTAAAAACAAACTAGGAATCATTTTGTACCACGTTTATTTCAAAAACAAAAATGTACCACATGTATGAGTAAACTAACAGCCTATGGCTGCTGTGTACGCAATGCATAAGTCAATGGTGTGATCTCGTCCAGCTCTGATATTATGAATGAAAAATTAGCAGAGAGAAATGGTCGGTTTTACGTAGATACCTACAGACGTAGACGATCTTGCAGCCGGGGTCGTGGGCGACGGAGGGAGGCAGGAGGGAGTGGTGCACGTGCGTGTTCATCAGCCTGGGCGACGGCAGCGCATCCAGCTTGGTCTCCTGACCGGCGCTGAACAGGCTGTCGACCAGAGGGACACAGTCGTGCGGGTTGAGGCGGAGGAGCGGGTGGTCGCCGTTGCCGGGCGGGTAGGCGGCCCGTGCCATTGTCGCGAAGGACAGGGCCTTGAGCCACGTGGTGCCGCACTTGGGCGGGCTTGCGAGGAGCACGTCGTCGGGGCGCGGCGTGAAGCGCCGCTGGAAGGAGAGCACCCCCGGCACCCTCTGGTGGGGCAGCCAAGCGCCCTGCCACTGCCGCATCAAGTGGCCTGCGCGTACGGTGATGGTGGGCATGTCGGTGATGATGTCCGCATACTCCTCCGGCGGGGAGATGACGTGGTCGCCGCCGCGACCGACGTCTTTGAACGGGACGGGGCCGAGGAGGCAAGATGATGAGCCTAGAGTGGCGGCCATGGTTCTGGTTTGGTTACACGCAACTTACAATGGTGCTAATAATCAAGGAGCTAATAATGGCACCAGATGCAATCCAGTAGAGTGTTGACATCAATCCACTTGAAACAGTTGAATAAGGAGAGTGGCTTTTTTGGAAACAGGGCCTGTGATCCAGCCTTGGATTGCTGCCATTTCAAAATGAGATGTGTGACGAAGTGTTGTGTTTGCAGGCTGACTACCGTATTAACAACGATGGTCCATAGTGCACGAAATAGTTCTTCAATTTCTTGAGCTGAACAATGCTCTGTCGAGCCTAATTTGTTTCTGTTATTTTTAAGCAGCTAGTAGCACATCATTTAATATATGATACGATATCAGCATGATACTCAGCCTCCTTTTACTTCATTTAATTCTATGAAATGTCATTAAAATTGCCTATTTAGCGTGCATGATACTATTTATGATACTCTCGTCACGGGCAGCCTAAGACTACCCATAATGGGAGTAACATAGGTGGTAACATCACATCTCTAGGCAAAACAGATGATGTGGCGAGTAATTAACGAGGAGGGCATGTGGTAACATAGCTAGTTACTGTAACATCACACATACCAAGACAAGATGAGTCTACAACCTATGCATGGCAACCTGCAGGCTCAAGCCGATGCCGTCCAAGTGGGACAACGCACAGAAGTGGTTTGTGGGCATGCCCAATGATGGTGGCGACGGCGGGATGCATGGCGGTAAGCACTAGTGCAGAACCAGGATTTAGCACCGGTTCGTAAGGGCCTTATTTAGTGTCGGTTCTGTAACCGGCACTAAAGGGTGGGGACTAAAGGCCTCCCCCTTTAGTACCGGTTTGGCACGAACCGCCACTAAAGTGCCACCACGTGGCACGAGCCAGGGCCGGGTGCGGGGAGACCTTTATTACCGGTTGGTAACACCAACCGGTACTAAATGTTTGGGGGGTTTTGGTTTTATTTTTTACTTTCCTTTAATTTTGTGTTTTCAATTTAATTTAGAGATTGTTTTTACATTATAATGAGTTGTTAAATCATTAGGTGAAAGTACCGCAGATTAGTTTCAACTGGATGCATGCATGGATCCTAGCTAAGTGATCAAAGTATATGCCATATCCATATTACTTGATCACTTATATTAGGTGAGCAAGTAATATGGATATGGCATATACTTGATCACTTAGCTAGTTAGGATCCATCCAGTTGAAACTAATCTGCGGTTTCTTTTATAAATGATATAATAACTCATCATCATCATATTAATATAAAAACTATTGCATCATATCATCACCAACAACAGTATACTAGCTAGCTAAAAATCGTCAGTCGTCATTACCGCTATTTAATCATCATAGTCATTACCGCTATCTAATCACCACCAATACTAGCTTAAAGAAGAAACATTCACTTGTACCAGAAGAAAAGATATCATCGAGTTTAACATGGTCAAAATTACAAGCGTTCATATATAAGACCACAAAGCAAATCACTCTTTGAGATTAAGTTCAGGACGAAGAACACGGACATGAGAGGACAAGTACTAAGAGCATGCTAATCACTCCTGCTGCTCTCTCTCAGGTAAAATAGCATACAACATGTATAGCTCTCCTGATTCATCATATTGAAGCGTGCAGATGAACCTGTCTGATTGCTGCCCCTAGTACTTCTCTGCGATCCTTCACAATTTTGCTCCAGTCTTTCACTATTAAGCATTCCTCGGTTGTAGAAACCCTGAATGGACTCATGTGCAATGTAGGATCTCTTGGCCGTAAGCTAACCATTGACATGCGATCTTTAGTACCAATCCACTGAGGCACAACTGACATCAGGAGTCCTGTTGAAGAACATCGTATAGTAACATTATACTTAGCAATGAAGTTTAGCTTGAAAAATAATGTATGCAAAAGATGCACTGAGGAAAAATAGTAAAAATCTTACCATATTTCCTAAATAGATGTGACCGTAGTTCAATACGAACACTATTGGTCGCACGTTTTGAGTACTAAGATTTTGAAATTCAGGAAAATAATTTCTCTTGACAGCATCAAGATCCTCAAGCCATGAAACATAATGACTTATCTCCTCACAGTTTAGTTCAGCCCCGGGACAGTGGACGGTCCTGTCTACCAAGCGCTGGACATGTTTGCTTGAATGGAAATAAGCTGTCAATAGAAATTAGTTGTCAACTATTTTTGAAAAAAGAATATTGAAGACATAAATATGGTTGAGAAACTCACATAATGGTAGAGTTGGAGGCATCTGCACATCGACCCAAATGTCTCTATTACCTTCAATATCATCTTCGGGACGAATA
This sequence comes from Triticum aestivum, assembly GCF_018294505.1. Taxonomy (NCBI): domain Eukaryota; kingdom Viridiplantae; phylum Streptophyta; class Magnoliopsida; order Poales; family Poaceae; genus Triticum; species Triticum aestivum. Next base: position 39,475,455 of record NC_057799.1, on the reverse strand, counting down.
TCAAAGGTGATAAACATATCAGGCTCAAATGCATAAGATTTGCATAGTGCTTGCCAAGTTTTGCATTCAAAATAGGTGTAGGTGTCTGTATTGTATAATTTGACGTTGAAGGTATAACCATGCTCGGTCTTCAAGTAAACTCCCTTTACCTCCATAGTTTTGTTAGAACTGAAACCTATCTTATCCAAGACAAAAATTCTTGCATGGCAGGGGATACGCTAGTAGAATAGTGAAAATTTAAAATTATAAGTTGAAGCAAATGAAGCATAAGTCATGCATGCTTAATTGCGAAAAAAGACTTGTCATTGTGACTTACTGTATCCACTTCGACCGTCTCATCCAGCTTGATGCTGAAGTGCCTATCATCAACTAGGAAATTTATGTCGCACATGTCGCGTTGGTCTTCGCAGTTTTCGCACATAATGAAATCGTTTTCGTCATCAGACGGCATTTCCTATGTTCATAGGTGAAACATTAAACACTTATTAGTTATATTAATTCAACTAATTAAACTAGTTCTATTAATTCAACTAGTTCAACTAATTAATTCAACTAAGCACTTACTAAAATATACCTAAATAAAGTAGCTCAACTAATTCAACTAACTAGTTCAACTAATTCAACTAAACTAGTTCTATTAATTTCTTACTAAAAATAAAGTAGCTAGTTCTATATACTAAATTTTTAATTAGATGATCAAATCTCATAAACCTAAATTTAATATATATCTAATTCATCTAACATTAATATAAATTCATCTAAAACTAAAAGTATAAAAAACTAACTCATCTAACATTATATAACTCATATATAATCTAACATTTATATAATCTAACATTTGACATTAAACATTTGTGTGTGTGTGTGTGTGTGTGTTTGTGTGTGTGTGCATGTGCACAGAGAGGCCGCCGGCGAGCGGCAGGGGGCCGGCTGGGGCGCGCGGTTGATCTTACAGCGGGGCGACGACCGGCGATGCGAGGTGACAGGGACGGGCCGGGGCGCCGACGGGACGCGCGCGACGGGGGCGGCAACGACGGCGACGGGGGCGGCGCACGGACGGGGGCGGTGACGGGGGCGGCGCGGGGACGGGCGCGACGAACAGATGAACTAACTGAAATTTTCGTAAGTGCTGTTTATATAGGGGAGGCCTTTAGTACCGGTTGGAGCCAAGAACCGGTACTAAAGGTCAAATTTGGCAGCCCGACCGGCGGGAAGCACACCCTCTGTAGTACCGGTTCGTGGCCCCACCCGGTACTAAAGACCCGCCCTTTAGTACCGGTTGGAGCCAGGAACCGGTACTACAGCATAATGTTTAGTCCCACCTCGCCGAGCGAAGGGCAGCTGCACTGGTTTATAAAACCAGCCGCGGTTGCTCCTTCGAGTTCCTCTCTAATGCAGGCCTCTGGGCCTAACTTTGCCGCGCTGCCCTGTGAGCCTGCTGGGCCTTATGGGCTTGCATAACCACGCCCAAGGCCGAGCAGGCCCACTGGGCAGCGCGGAAATAATTTTTTATATAGTTTTTTTTTCTTTTGTGCTTTACATATTTTCTTCTATTTATTTCTGAGTAGTTTTTTGCTGTATTTAGAGTTTCTTTGTGAATATTTTTGCTTTAGGTACAAAAAATTTGAATAGTTTAAATTGGTATTATTTGAAATTTGTGTGACTCACTAGTTCGTGAATAACTTAACTTTAAAAATATATTTTTCAGTGGTTATTTTTTCTTATGATTAATACTAGTGTGTTTTATCATTATATTCAAATTGGTAATACGTCTGGAGTTGTAATTAATAAGTTATTAAAATTTTGAATAGCCGGTGTAATAGATGAGTTTTCGTCCGAAACCCTAATACTTCGAAAGAGATTGTCCAGTTTGTACACGAAGTGCATCCAGTTTTTGCCGTAACCCTCTCTACTTTTTTGTACATGATATGTGGGTGAAATGATGATACCATGCCAAGTTTCAACCTTTTCAGAGTTCATTTGCTTTTCAATTTCACGGCTATTTACCTCTCAAACCAAATAAGTAAATGAATGAAAAATAGCAAATGATGCCACAAAGGGTTGAAAGTTGATGACGTGGCCTTGAATGGTGCATACTGAACGCAAAAAAAGTCCGGAGTTGTAATAAGTTTAAAAAAATGAAGTGCCGGTGTAACAAATGAGTTTTTTCGTTCGAAACCCTGATACTTCGAAAAAGAGTGTCCAGTTTGTACACGAAGTGCATCCAGTTTTTGCCGTAACCCTCTCTACTTTTTTGCACATGCTATGCGAGTGAAATGATGATACCATGCCAAGTTTCAACCTTTTCAGAGTTTATTTTGTAGTCCTTTTCAATTTCACGGTCATTTAGCTCTCACAACAAATCAGTAAATGAATGAAAAAAGCAAATGATGCCAGAAAGAGTTGAAAGTTGATGACGTGACCATGAATGGTGCATACTGAACGCAAAAAACGTCCGGAATTGTAATAAGTTTAAAAAAATGAAGTGCCAGTGTAACAGATGAGTTTTTTGTCCGAAACCCTCATACTTCGAAAGAGATTGTCCAGTTTGTACACGAAGTGCATCCAGTTTTTGCCGTAACCCTCTCTACTTTTTTGCACATGCTATGCGGGTGAAATGATGATACCATGCCAAGTTTGACCCTTTTCAGAGTTCATTTTGTAGTGCTTTTCAATTTCATGGTCATTTAGCTCTCAAAACAAATCAGTAAATGAATGAAAAATAGAAAATGATGCCAGAAAGGGTTGAAAGTTGACGACATGGCCTTGAATGGTGCATACTGAACGCAAAAAAGTCCGGAGTTGTAATAAGTTTAAAAAAATGAAGTGCCGGTGTAACAGATGAGTTTTTTCGTCTGAAACCCTGATACTTCGAAAGAGATTGTCCAGTTTGTACACGAAGTGCATCCAGTTTTTACCGTAACCCGCTCTACTTTTTTGCACATGCTATGCGGGTGAAATGATGATACCATGCCAAGTTTCAACCTTTTCAGAGTTCATTTTGTAGTGCTTTTCAATTTCACGGTCATTTAGTTCTCAAAACAAATCAGTAAATGAATGAAAAATAGCAAATGATGCCAGAAATGATTGAAAGTTGATGACATAGCCTTGAATGGTGCATACTAAACGCAAAAAGTCTGGAGTTGTAATAAGTTTAAAAAATGAAGTGCCGGTGTAATAGATGAGTTTTTTCGTCCGAAACCCTGATACTTCGAAAGAGATTGTCGAGTTTGTACACGAAGTGCATCCAGTTTTTGCCATAACCCTCTCTACTTTTTTGCACATGCTATGCGGGTGAAATGATGATACCATGCCAAGTTTCAACCTTTTCAGAGTTCATTTTGTAGTGCTTTTCAATTTCACGGTCATTTAGCTCTCAAAACAAATCAGTAAATGAATGAAAAATAGCAAATGATGCCAGAAAGGGGTGAAAGTTGATGACGTGGCCTTGAATCATGCATACTGAAGCTAAGCAACGTGCAGGTGAGCATTGCGCCTCTCCTTCATCGTCTCTGCACTCAGGGCTTATAAACCCTGATACTTCGAAAGAGATTGTGTAAACATGTAAAAAATATACATAAAAATACATTGATCAGTACCGCCTTTCAGCCAAAACGCTCTACTGCTACAGAGAAATTCATCAAAAATACATTGATCATCAATGATCTTTTTGTGTACAATCTGAATTGTCACCGGTTTAGAAACCGGAGAAGACTCATATTGTGGCCACAAATTCTACACACAGAGTTCAGTGAAGATTAAGTGGTTGTGATAGTTTGAGAAGTAACATATTTAAGGTGGTAAAAACTCTGTTAGCGGAGCGAGGTGGGACTAAAAAATCGCTGCAGAATGAATCAACTAGAAACCTCTAGTACCGGTTTGTGGCATGAACCGGTACTAAGGTTCTGGTGGGGCCCCAGCCTGACCACAGCCTGCAACAGCCTCTTTAGTACCGGTTCGTGGCAAGAACCGGTACTAAAGGTTCTCCACGAACCAGTACTAATGAGCTCCGCCCCCTAGCCGTTGGAACCGGCACTAATGATCACATTAGTGCCGGTTCTGTTACAAACCGGGACTAATGTGCTTCACATTAGGACCTTTTTCTACTAGTGAAGGCTGCCAAGCCCCGCAACTCCAACACCAACAATCGGCACTTCCTGAGCTCGTCCTCGCAGAATGGTCGGATCTCCTGCAGCAGCGTGGATGGCGGTATCGAGTACAACATGGTGGCGGCGCCACCGACGCCGCCTCAGCTGGGCGAGGACGAGGGCAACGATGTTGGGGAGACCAAGAACATGGTCTGCATGGTGCGGTCGCATGGCTATGGCTCACTCGTGTCAGTGTGTCTGCGGGACATGGGCACCGAGATGACGCCCATCACCTGCTGTGGCACGGGGAGGAGGTGCCGGCCAGGCCGTACGGGAGGCGGATGAGCCGCTCTTGCAGAAGCAAGGCCCCGCTGGAGAGATGCACAAGAGATGTTTCTTGAAATGCCCAAGAGAGAGAGAGGAGAAAGAAGAAGGAGGTTAATGCTGATGCATGGCCCCATTTGTCATAACGGTCAACTTAATAGTGAAAATAAATGGAGTTGACTTTGCCGTCACGTCAGCCTTGACGGCTGGTCCAAACACGTTTAAATAGTCTAAACCAGCCACTATCCGAAAGTGGTAGTCTTCAACATAAGATTATGGTTTAACTGGTTGCTTATTTTGACGTTTATAAAGTTGTAGTCCAATGGGACACAAGCCTCAATTGTGGTTGTTTTTTGTTAAATACTCCAGTTAGTGCATATCATGCAATGTTTATTCAACCTATACAAGGAGTACTTCAAGCTCATGAAGATTCCACAATGCTTCCTAATGTAAGTCGATTAGATTTCAACGAAAGAACTAGTACATCATTATTTGATGTGTGAGATATCTTCACCATCATCAGCTGGAGCAGGATTTTCCTCTAAAAAAATGTGTAAGCTGTAGTATTGGGACGTGGAGTTATTGTGCTCGAGCTCAAATGAGCTCTTTATCCTGAGCATTGATTTCTGCGTGAGGATCTGTGCCATTTCTTTATATAGGAGGTTGTGGGCTGCCAGGGAAAAAGGTACTGTTCCGAAATACGTATGCGCTGCAGGCGGGTAGTGGGCCATAAGTTAACCGGATCGTGGACGGCCGTTTGAGTGAGAAGAGACGAGCCGTGGCCCAGAATATGCGTGCACGCCTGATCTGTGGCACAGGGCGTTGCCTTTTCCTGTTGGTGGGGTCCGGAGCTCCATGGCCGCTGTTCTAGTCTGTTCTTCACTTTGGGTGTTGGCGACTGAGTCATCGAGAGAAGATGCGGGGCCGGCGGCGGCGGTGACAAGCCATGGAGTTCCTGATGATGCAGCCTATACGCGGGTTCGTAAAAATCTTCCCTTTTCTCGTGGTTGACTTCCTGGATTAGCTACGTGGACTTATAGTTTGAAACGGATTTGGTTCGTCATCCATCAGATCTACTTTTCTGGAGGAGGTTGGCGAGAGTATAGTGCCGCCTCCTACGGCAGAACATGGTGCGGTGCAGCGGGCACTGGCGCATGGGATGGAAAGGCGGCGGAGCAGCCAGTGCTAGGGGCGGGTGTGGTGGATTAGTTAGCGGCGGTGGGGGATTTCATGGCGGCAGGGCAAGGTGTAGGGGAGCAGCGCAGACGCTCAAATCTGGGCGGCCGGCGCAGCGGTGGTAGACGGGAGGGAGAGCTCGCCCGCAGCTTCAGTGCTGTCAACTGGGAAGATGAACCCCCGGGCTCCTGGATGGAACAAAAGGTCAGTGGTTGAGTTGATCATGCAGATAAATTGGAGCAGTAAGAACCTGGGATAGATGCGCTGAAGTAGTGTGTTCATTGTGGCCATGGCAATACTTGTATGCTTAGGTAGCGAAAGATTTCTTGTTACATCAAATAATCTACTGGGACTTTAAGACAACTGATTTCATGGATTATAACAACTACAGAATTAGATGCACTTGCTGTAGGTAGAATGATGCTTGCGAACCAGTGAATTACAAGGATCTAGTTAGTATTGTATGAACTATGCTTGCTGAACCTTTGTAAACTAAATAATGGAATGGAACTTTTTAAAGAAATGATTCCCTGGATTAGAACCACTACAGAATTAGATGCACTTGCTCCAAGTAGAATGATGCTTGCAAACCAGTGAATTAGATGGATCTAGTTAGTATGAGTGATGCTTGCTGAACCTTTGTAAGGTAAATAATGGACTGGAAGTTTTTAAAGAAATGATTCCATGGATTAGAACAACTACAGAATTAGATGCACTCGCTGTAGGTAAAATGATGCTTGCGAACTAGTGAATTACATGGATCTAGTTAGTACTCCCTCTGTAAAGAAATATAAGATTGTTTAGATTAATAAAGTAGTGATCTAAAAGCTCTTATATTTCTATACGGGGGGAGTATGAATTATGCTTGCTGAACCTTTGTAAGCTAAATAATGGACTGGAACTTTTTAAAGAAATGATTCCCTGTATTAGAACCACTACAGAATTAGATGCACTTGCTCCGAGTAAAATGATGCTTCCAAACCAATGAATTACGTGGACGTAGTTAGTATGAATGATGCTTGCTGAACCTTTGTAAGGTAAATAATGCATTTGAAGTTTTTGAAGAAATGATTCTCTGGATTAGAACCACTACAGAACTAGATGAGTTTGCTCCAAGTAAAATGATGCTTGCAAACCAGTGAATTACATGGATCTAGTTAGTGAAAGATGCTTGCTGAAACTGCAGAAATTAGATGCTTTACTTCCTCTATAAGTAAAATGATGCTGGCAAACAAGTGAATTACATGGATCTAGTTAGTATGAATGATGCTTGCTGAAACTGCAGAAATTAGATGCTTTACTTCCTCTATAAGTAAAATGATGCTGGCAAACAAGTGAATTACATGCATCTAGATAGTGTGAATGATGTTTGCGGAACCTTTGTAAGCTAAAATTATAGTTGCCTGTTTTCGCAAAGGCTACGTATTGGAGCTGCAGCACCTAGCAGAGCACCTTGCCCAAACCGCGTTAGTGCATTTGAGAAGGCTGTCAGGAGTTTTGCTGAGAACCCAGCTGAGAGTGTGATTACCCCAGTTATTGGCACTACATTTGACTCAGTGGGTGAGGTGTACAACTTCTACAATTTGTACTCGTGGGAGAAAGGCAGCCGACTGAATGTCGAGAGGACAAAATGCATGCAATAAATAGTGTGTGGGTGCTTGGTGAGTACAATTTTTTTCTAGTGGTACTGCTTCAACAATCCCAGTTTATTTGATCAGGTTGCGAAGTTGGTAACGAAAATTGCTAATCATTTTGCAGGGGAAAGCTGGTGTCGAGAACACAAGGTCTTGGCGATATGAATGCCGATGCGAAAATTACTACTAAGAGCAGAAGACAATGGTAGGTATATTGCGGAGCATAGAGACACGCACAACCATTCGCTTTCACCTAATTTTGGTGAGACAATCCACTGGCCTTCACGCAAACACATAGATGTTTACACCAGGGTCTTGTGAAGCAGTTAAGGCAGAATACAGCGTCATAGGAGGTTTCTTTGGGTCGATGGAAAATGTTCCGTTCATGAAGAGGTCTCTGCGTAATTTGTGTGGTAAGACAAATAGGGACCAGGCAGATGAGGATGTAAAGAAGACGATGGATGTGTTTGCGGAGATTGGAGCTAAAGATCCACACTTCACATACAGGGTTCAAGCTGACAGTGAGGGTAGGGTCAAGAATCTGATGTGGGCAACTGGTAGCAGCAGGCTGCAGTACAACTTCTTTGGCGATGTCATAACATTCGACATGACTTACAGGACGAACTTGTATGACATGCCTTTCGGCCTTTTTGTTGGCGTGAACAATCACTTTCAAAGTGTGATTTTGGCTGCTGTTCTTGTTTGCGATGAGACCCAAGAGAGTTTGGAGTGGGTTTTTTCAGAATTCCTAAGAATGATGGGTGGTTCTCCACCCATGACCATACTTAAAGGTATTTTTCTCTGATTGGAAAATTTGACAATCCTTCGTCTGATATATAGATGATCTATATCTTGTGATGTTTGTTTACCTGATCGTTGGACTGTTTTGTAGACCAAAACCGTGCCATGGAGCTCGCCATCAGTAAGATTATGCTCGGGACAACACACAGATGGTGCAAATGGCACTTTTTGAAGAAGGCAAAGGAGCTGTTGGCTCCTCTGTATACAAAGAAAAGTGACTTGTGGTGGCTAGCATGCGTGTTTACCAAAATAGAGACGCCTGAACTTATCGGGAGAGATAATCTTAGTACAAAAATTCATAGATAAAACATGATCGCCCGCATAATGGGCTGACAAAAGAGTACACTAGTACGTTGGCACACTGATTGCCACGGTTACAGACCATTCCTGATTACAAGCTGCAATTACGAAAATTAACTAGTACACCACACTAGGGGGGCTATCCCCTATTACAAACCATACCGCACACGGAACTAGATGCTGCGCTGCACGAAGAAAAGCATGCCTAGTACAAGGATTAAGTTGGTTCCGGCCAACAGCAGCGCTGTGCCGTTGCTGTCAGCGGAGCAGCAATGCGGTGCGGCGCTGGGAGGGCTCGCCTGCTGCATGTGCGGCTGCAGGCGTGCATGAGCTGCTTGGATTCCCCCTGGATGCTGGCCGGGCTCGCTTGCTGTGTGTGCGGCTGGAGGCGCGCATAGCTGCCTGGATATCCACTTGGCTGCCGTCCACGAACTGGCGCTGGCGGTTGGATCTATGCTGAAGGACACCGGATGGGTGCGCAGCTACAGAGCGTTGCAACATGTATGGCTGGGTCAAACCAAGGCGACTAAGCTCCGGGAGGTAGGTCTCCGTCGAGTGATTTCATCGTGAGATTAAATGGATAAGCATTTGATTTTTCTTAGCAAGGAGTACTTACATGTTTTCTGACGCACTTGTAGAAGCGTTCTCCAGCTCGGGAGACGAAGGTGACCACCTTATCGCCACAACGTGAACAAGGGATCAGCGGGAGCACCTCGTCGGGCTGCGAGGAAGAGGAGGACGCCGCCATTGTTTCCGATCTGGTTGTCCCCGGAGAAGATGAAGAGGACAAGGGAAGGAGGAGAGCAGAGGTAGCAGAAGGATCTTGGAGTGGAAGGATGCAGGGATTAGAATAATGGGAGTGGTGGGAGTGGGACGAGGGACGACGTCCATTTGGTGGGAGGCGGCTGAGCCGTGGCCCACTACGCAACGTTCCATCTGAGTCGTGGCCGCTAGGATGACCGCCGTTACATTTACTGCGGTAATTGGGTGGGCCACATACTGCGAAAAAGCAGCGCATACCGCAACAAATACAGAGTGAAATACTAGCACTGGTGCGAATCTTGGCGTTACACAACGGCTGAGATAAAGGGCACATCTGAGCCCGAGCTCAGAATAGCACTTTCGGTAGTATTGTCCTATTTCTGTTTGACCGAAGCTAGAAGTGTTCGTTATAACTTTTTTTCCTTAATCATCGACAACTGAAATTGATCAGTGAGTTATATCCCCGTTGAATAACTTGTGTCATCGTTTCAGTATTATGAATTTCTTCACACTGCACCCCCACCCACCCAACAAAAAAAAAGAATTTCTTCACACTGAACCCGATGTCTTCGTTCAGTATTCTAAATCTCTGTACTTGGAAGATCTTCCGGCAAAGGGATTGCACCCGTGCACGCGACTCTGAACTTTTCGGTCCTCGTGTGACTGCTCCTCCGATGGAACGACAAGTACGAAGCGTTCCAGTGAATCTTGCGGCGGCTGCAGCAGCACACGAGCACACATCCAGCAAGGGGTGCAGACTCATACAAATGGCAAAAAATCAGGGAAACGTTTGGGGCCGGGGCACCGTCCGAAGCTTCGGCCGGTCCAGTCCACGCGCGCGCGATGCGACCCACTCACGAGCAGCCACGTGGCGCGATGGACCCGAGACGACTAGTCCTCCTCCCTTTTCTCCTCTTCCTCTCGCGCATCTCTCTCTTTCTCTCTCCCCGCTGCCATGGTGAACGCATCGCCCCGCGCCGCAGGCCTCCCAGGCGCGCCGCCGTTCAGCAGATCTGGCCGCCCTCGACTAGATCCGCGCGGATCCGCGTGCATCGGAGCTCTCCCTACCTCGCCGGACCCGGCCACGCCGGAGCTGCAACCAGCCATGGCAGGACTGCACCCCGCGGCGCAAATTTGCTGGAACCTCGACGTCACGGCGAGACGACTGGTGACCATTTTTTTTTGCTACAACTGTGTTTTGGTTTTGCTACTACCATAGAGATTTTTTGCTGAAACCGATGATTTTTTTTGCTTCAATCAGAGATGCGCGATAGCTGGGGAGGCTGGCGAGTGCTGCAACCGTTGACAGGAAAGCTTCAACCCAAGATTAAAAATGCTTCAACCATATATACAGAAAGCTGTAAGCGATCAGTGCTATCGAGGAAAGCTACAACCGTCTATATAAAATGCTACAACCTTTGATGAAAAAAGCTTCAACCGAACGATAGAGAAAAGCTTTCACCCAGACGCTGCTAAAAAAGAAAAAAGTTTCAATCGTTTACAGAAAAGCTTCCACCGTAGAGGGAAAAAGCTTCAACCATTGAGATAAAAGCTACAACCGTGTCAATTTTTTGCTACTACCGTCTGTGTTTTTGCTACATCCATTCATGCGGCCATGGTGCTTTTTTTTACGACTGAGGTGTGATCGGCGACGACGAGGACGGCATTTTTGTTGCAACATCCTTCTTTTTTGCTACCATTGGCGCTGTGTTTTGCTACCATCGGCGCTGTGTTTTGCTACATCCGATTAACATTTTTTTGGTACAATGGCGACGCCGATGGATTTTTTTGCTGCAACCGTTGTCTTCATTTGCTACGACTGACACGGAAAAATGCTACCACGGGGCATCTCTGTTTTTTGCTGGAACCAATCATCGGTGAGGTGGAGCTGCATCCATGGCACTCCGATGAGCAGCGGGGGCAGCGAGCGGTCGGGGCGAGCTGAGTCCCGGAGCGCGGGGACAGAGGGCGAGCGCGCGGCGGCAGAGGCCGAGCGCGCGGAGGCAGAGGGCGAGCGCGCGGCGGCAGAGGACGGGGGCGGCGCTCTCGTTCTTTCTCCTTTTCTCCGCGTGGGAGGTTGACGATGGGTGCGGGGGTGGACAGGGAGAGATCTAACGGCCGCGCGCGCATAGATCGGACGGATCTGGGCTGACCGGCCCAAAGATTCGGCCGGTGCGCCGGCGCCTAGCGCTGCCCAAAAATCAATGGACAGCACTGGGCGCCGGTGCGCCGGCCGAAAGTTTCGGCCGGTCTGCCCCCAGCCGCCCGATCTGGCTGCACGAGACCATCAGACCGCAGCTTCTTATTCTATTTTTTCCTTACCTTATCCTCGTCTCCAGCGTCTCCAGCAAACAGAGAGAGAAGCGAGCCAGTCAAGGCCGCCATGGATGCGCAACCACGAAGCCCGCGCTTGCCGCCTTGGCACTGCCCGTGCTCGTCGCCCTCGCCGTCGGTGGCGCTCGTCGCCCCGGCCATGGCGCCGCCTGCGCTCGTCGCCCCGGCCGCCCGCTGCATCGCTCGTCGCCCTGGCAAGGGCGCCGCCCGTGCTTCGTCGCACCGGCCATGGCACCGCCCCGCGCTCGTCGCCCCGGCCGTCCGTGCTCGCCGTTCTGGCTGCCCGCACTCGCCGGAAATCCCCAAGCTGACCCGTGGTAGGAAATCTACTAGTGTTTTCTGGCTAACCGATGCTAAAGCTGGTTCCAGCCAAAAATCATGCGAGTTGTAGCTTTTTTTGTCATGGATGCAGCTCCGCCTCATCAATGATTGACTCGTTCCAGCAAAAAACAGAGATGCCCGTTGTAGCATTTTCCCGTGTCGGTCGTAGCAAATGAAGACAACGGTTGCAGGAAAAAATCCTCAACGCCGCCGTCGAGCTTGCAGCTCCACGAGGAAAAAAGGGGATGTAGCAAAATTCCTCGACGGGTGTAGCAAAAACTACAACGGTTGCAGCAAGAAAAGGCGATGTCATCCCGGGACTCAGCTCGGCCATGAATGAATGTAGAAAAACATGAAACGGGTGTAGCAAAACAAATCGCCTGTTGCAGCAAAAATATATACTGGTTGCAACAAAAAAAAACACCGTGGTCACCATGGTCGCCGTTCAAAGAAGAAGCCCGTTCTGGCAATTCTGGACGCCGGTTCCAGCAATCTGTACGGTTGAAGCTTTTTTAGTCAATGGTTGTAGCTTTTCCCTTTTCACAATGCCTGGTTGGTACTTTTTTCATATACTGTTGAAACTATTTCTATCACGGTTGTAGCAAAAATGCTCGCCGGTTGTAGCAAACGGGTGTGCCGGTTCCAGCAAAAAATGGCTCGCTGGTGCCACCCACCTGGTTTGTAGCGTTGATGTGCGGATTTCTATGGTTCCAGCAAAACTTGATGCCGGATGTAGCAATTTGTGTCACTGGATGCAGCTCCGGCGGCCGGTTCCCAGCACACAGTCTCATTGATTGTATCATTTTTTGTCGCCGGTTCCAGCACACCACATGGCCGTTCGCAGCATCGCCATGTCCTTTCTAGCGCGGGCGCACGCCGAGGTTGCAGCATTTCCCCTGCATGCCGGTTGCAGCACGGGAGCATGTTGGTTGTAGCACCGCGACGCCGTAGTCATAGCAGTGCGCGACGCCGGTCGCATCACCGCCTCGCCGTGGTTGTAGCACATCTCACGCCGGACATCCCTCACGCCCCCTGGTTGTAACTCCTCGTCAGGCTCGCCGTCGAGGCGCCGCAGTTGACGGCGGACAACAGCACCTGAGTACTTCTCTCGCACTCGCACCAGTGGCGTCGCGCGGCGGGGGCGGCCGGCTGCCAAACCCATCTTAACCCGATCTAGATGCAAAAGGCGGCGTATGGGAGCGGCGATTGATTTCTCCGGCGGCTTTGATTTGGGCGCTCGCTGCCAGCGCAAGTACAGGAGGTAGAGGTAAAAAGTAGTGGATGAGCGGTGTTTCTACATGGGATAAGCATCGAGGGGATGAAAGCGGTGGTGGGCCGGGGGGCTGCGCTAGCGACGTGCCCACGTTGGCAACCAGCGCGTCGTTGGATCGAGTGGAATCGTGCGACTCGCACGCGTTCGACGGAGCGTTCCGCCGGCAGTCCGGATACAAACGTTTCCCAAAATCAATTCAGAATCGTGAGATGTGGGAATCGAGAATGGATAAACAGTGATTGTGAATGGGATTTACTGCCTAATTATGGATTAATGCGCCAGGGTGCTTTGAGATTAGCAGTGCCACTTGTCATGTTCTGGAGGGGTTCCTTCTTGTTGATGAAGAAAAATACCACGTCCTATATGATTTTCTTCCCTTGCATTTGCTTTGTGTCGAGGATGGAAAGCTCCAAAAATCACATCTCCCGAATTATCGGACGTCTTGTTAGGGTAACTAGTAGCGGATTTTACCAGAAATAAAAACTACTCACCAATCACGTCCAATCAGCTAGACCTAGATCCCTTGCTCATCTTCAAGACCAGATGGAGATGACACGGTCGCAGAGCCGGAGACATGGCAGTGCATCTCCGGGCACCGGCGGCAGCGATCGTCTCCCGAGGTTCGAGGGTGTGATGACGCGAGCGCGGCGCCGTCATTGTGGAGTTGACGATCTTCTGCCGCTGGCTTGCACTCGCAGTGGCAGCGAGTCTGTTCGTTTGAGGAAGCGACCGCGAGCGAAAGAATGGTAAGTCCGGCCGACCGGCGTCCTCCTCTCTTTGCCTGTCAGGCCGGCAGCTCACTGTGACTGTGGTAACCTTCTGGCAGGAGGGACTGGGCCAACCTGACGACCGATCTCATCAGGGACGTCGCCGGCCGTCTGTGGTCCACAGATTCTCCATGGCCGGCGGCGCAGTACAACCGCTTGCGGGCGGTTTGCAAGACCTGGGGTGAGTCCACCTCCGTTTGCAGCCTGGATATCCACTACCGCCCCCACGGCTGGACGCCAAGACAGCATAAGTCAGGCTGCCGCCTCCGCCACGTCTATGTCGAACTCGACGCGCTCTCCAGCAATTACATCTTTGCCGTTACTGAAGGCCTCTTTGTCCTGCGCGACGAGAAGTCCACCGACATTGTCCGCCTCCTCAACCCCCTCACCGGCAGCCTCACCGAGTTCCCACCCATCACCAAGGTGCGGGCATACGATGGCTCCGAACTGAAATCCAGCCAAGCCATCAATGCCTTGAAGCTCTACTTCTCCGACCCCAACGCGTTGTTCTGCTATTTCGCTGGCATCGACGACTCGACCTCCCCACCCACTCTTGTTTTCGCTGTGATAAATAATGGGGAATTGCACGTCGTCTACGCCAAGCCCGGCGATCACCACTGGGTATCTGTGCACAACCTGCCGAACTGGGCTATGTGGTCGGACATTGGCGGGCTTGCCTGGTATTTCACACCGCCGCCTGGCGTTTGGCTGCCAAAAAAGATTTACGTGTACTCATTAGGGGATAGCTAATGGTGGCGATTTTGGGAGGATCTGAGTGTGAACCAAGGGATAGTTGCTGCTGTTTTTATTGTGGTGGAGTCGTCAGACATTCCCAGGGAGAGTACCAAACAAGAGAGACAATGTTTATTTGAGGTACTACAATTTGTACTTCTTCAGTTTACACAGATGTGAGGCTCCTTAATGAATTTTACTACTACTAGCTGAATCTTACTACATCCTGATCGTTTATTTTTACTACTATACCTGCTGGCTGAATTTTTACACTCATGTGAAGCTCCTTGCTGAAATCTCTTCTTGTTGTGATTCCTGCATAGGTATTCATATATTGTTGATGTTTTTCTTCCTAGTTGCTAAAGCTTATAGTTCAACGAAGAATCCCGGTTTTGTGCACATGAAGCATAGGAGCCTGGGATGGTTTAATTTGGGTGTTCAAATTCCAACCAACACAAAACATAAGGGTAAAAATCTGAAAAAAAGTTCATGCCTTCACGCAAGTAAAGGTGAAAAACTGAAAATTCGCGCCTCCTACCGGGTGTCAGCGCATCAGCCTTCCACTGCTTGGCCCGATGCAGTAGAAAGATTGAAAAATAAGAAAATCAGGTTGAAACAAAGGAGACCTCGAGGCTCTCAGCAGCAGTGGAATGATTTGCCAACAGAATAATTAAGGAGAGAACAATCGTCCAACTTTATTAATCAATCACTATTATTAACTAGTAGACTACCCGTGCGTTGCCACGGGCCAACAAATAAACTTGTAAACAATGATTATTTTCCTCTCCACAAATGAGCACATTGCATGCGATGTTCAACCAAAACACAAATACAAGCATCTTCTTCTCTATATTCTTGGAAACACCACACAACCCTCTAGCCGCTCTTTCTCGTTGAACATGTCATCCATCACCTTCTCTCATCATTCACCTCTCAATCTATTGCCCCTTGAATCTGCATGTAGCTTCCATGTCATTGTTGAATGCCCTATCACGTCACCTTCTTTCCGATCTATTCTTAATCTGAGGAAGCTAAATCTAGTTGAATGCCCATGTGTTGCCATGGAATCACAAACTTATCTATTGTTCAATGCAATACTATCTGAAACATACATACCATCACGCGAGCATCGGCAACAAACACACACGCGAAGAGCGGTGCCCCAACCAGCAGCGGTGGCATCTCCCTTGATACATCATCTCCACCTCTCCTTCTAAGTAGCTGAAACACAACGATATTTATAGGACAAAATCTATAAGATTGTCTTGAAGGCCCTTTACATATATATGGTGCTTGTGAGAAATTTTACACCTCATAAATGTCGTGTATTTCAAAGTAAAAAGGTGTATGCTCCAAAAAGTAGATCAAGGATAGATGCAGTTTGTGTGAATGTTTCATGCATGTATCATTTATATATAATGAAATCTTAGCATGATTCGTTCTACTGACAGATATACCGTACAATCATCCTGCAAGCATGGGGGATAAAAAAACAAAATTGAAAGGACAACAAGAAATAGAGCAAACTTCTAAGATCTGCAAATGAGAAGTAACAGAGCCTAGGGATGAATTGAAATACGGACCTCCTCTATGACAAGGAACAACATCAAGCTTTGATTTAAAGCACTGTCTGGGAGGTATACTGGAGCAACCAATGAACTCAGCCATACAAACTTGGGATGACCATCTGTCGTGTGGTTACCAGCATGCTCAAGCCATTCCGCCTGTCACCTCCATGATTGCCTCTCTTCCGCTACCACCGAACTGGAGCAGAGCTCATTCATTATTTATTTTCTTAAGATACGGTGTCAAATCCTAATCATGCAATCAGCTAAGAACCGTACTAATTGATAGGGAAAGGAAAAGAAGAAGTTAAAGAATCAAACATTCATTAGTGCACCGTCCTAACTCGAGAGCACGACACGAAGTAGACGAATACCCTTGAGGCCAGAGCAGAGTGAGGATCCTACCAGGCTCAAAACCAGGGCGCATACCGACACCTCCACGAGTGCGTCCGTGCATATTTCACATGAAAGACACCTAGTTAAGTGTCTACCCTTTACAAATAAGCACCGGTGCTCAAAGAACCATCAATTTTTTTTCTCTAAGCACCCCCTCTATGCGTCTTGCATTGTACAAGGCATTAGAGGTCATGTAAGAGTGTGCCTCATTGTCTTGCTCAGCTAGGGTACAGGAATGTATCCGGTGCACTTGATGCCATAGAATAATTTAAAAAATCTGAAAAGAAATCTAGCACGCTAACACAACATCAATGTATGATGTCACAAAATTTCGTATAGAAATTTGAAATATTTTTTGAGATATAAAAATGACAAATTTGACATTAGTGTGATAATGGGCCAAATCTAAAGCCCAAGTTATGTTATGTACTATTCAGTGTTGAATTTGTCATTTTTACTTTTCGAGTTATGTTTCAAATTTTGACTTGAAATTTTGTGATAACCTACATTGATGTTGTGTGAGTGTGCTAAATATTTTTCAGAATTTTTTGAACATTTTAAAAACACAATGTGAGTTCGGTGCACCGGCAGCACCACAAACTCCGATGCATCAGATATTTTCCCGCTAGGGCAGCACACCATGCGAACTGCCGTGTGGCTTTGGTAAGGTCCAGGTGAGACTGATTTGCTGTACAAGAACGATTGTAATCCCGTGGATTAAGCAATGAAATCTCTTTTCTCGCAAAAAAAAACTCCAAAACTCGGAAAACTTGATAAAGTTGCACTTGTTCTCACGATGAATGCAAGTTTGTAAACCATGGGCAAAGAAAGCTCGTGTTATCCATTTAACAACAAATGAAGCAAGAGTAGCTAGCTAGGTTGAAATTTGAAACCCACAATCATTGAGTAAGTTGGTGGAATCTTCTCACCTGCATGCACAGTAGTCCGCATGTGAGGAGATAGGTACGGCCGGCGCACACTGCTGCATACTGGCGCAGTTACATATTCGCGCTACTCGGTCGCAACTCGGGAGCATATAATAAAGAAGAGGAGAGTAGGATCACCGGAAAAGAAGCCATGGGCGGTAATGCTGCTCCTACGGCCGGTGCAGCCGGAGAAAAGGAAGAAGAAGCTGTTGCGCCGACAGCCACGGCCACCCCGCACGCTGACCTACCAGCAGAGATCATGTCGTCGCTGCCCACGGCACCGGGGTTCCCCCCTCTCCGGTTGCGCCGGTACGCCGGGTTCTGGCTGACCGACCGCACGCTCAAGTTCCTCGGCGCGTCGCACGCGCGCTTCAGTCCGAGGCCCACCGACGTGTTACTCGTGAGCTTCCCCAAGACCGGTACCACCTGGCTCAAGGCGCTCGCCTTCTCCGCGCACCTGCCGTCCACCGGGGCCGACCACCCGCTCCATCGCAACAACCCCCATGACCTCGTCGGCTTCCTCGAGCTCGCTGGGGAAGACGATGATGGTCTGATCTACGAGGGGATCCCTTCTCCGCGTTTGCTTGCCGCCCACCTGCCCTACTCCCTGCTGCCCCACGGCATCACGGACGGCTCCGGCGGCCGGATCGTGTACGTCTGCCGGGACCCCAAGGACACGCTTTTCTCCTTCTGGCACTTCCACGAGAAAACCACGGCGACGCTGCAGCGGATGGCCGACGACGGCGGCGCGTCGTCCGCCATGCCGACGTTCGAGGAGGCGTTCGAGCTCTTCTGCAAGGGTCAGAGCATGGCGGGGCCACAGTGGCGCCACGCGCTCGAGTACTGGGAGGCGAGCCGTCTGAGCCCCGATCAGGTGCTGTTCCTCAGATACGAGGACATGCTGCGTGACCCGGAGGGAAGCCTGAGGAAGATGGCGGTGTTCATGGGGTGCCCCTTCTCTCCGGAGGAGGAGGAGACCGGGGTGGTGCGCGACATCGTGGAGCTCTGCAGCTTGGGGATGCTCAAGGGGCTTGAGGTCAACAGGAGCGGGCGCACGATGCTGGGGCTCAAGAACGAGGCCTTCTTCAGGAACGGCACGGTGGGGGATTGGAGCAGCTGCATGACGCCGGCCATGGCGGCGCGGCTGGACGGGATCGTGGCCGAGGCGCTGGAGGGCTCCATGCTTTTTTTTTTGAAAGAAAAGGTAGATCATGTTCTACCTTATGCATTCAAAACAGGCCGTAGCCTGAGTGACCAATGATCTTTTTTACATGAAGGCGTTGTGAGAGCCGCACAGAGCGTGCAGCAGGCCAACGCCAAGCCTGAGAATTAGAACAAGGAAAGCTAGGAAGGAAGGAAAGAAGTAAAGCAGGAAGAAAGCTAGGAGCAAGGAGAGCTTGGCAGCTATTCTCGCACCATTACATCAGCCCAAGAAGATAAACGATCTCTAACATTTCCCTCGGGTGCTCGCAGTGTCCATAACTTGATCAGGTCGGCCACCTCAATAAGAACCCTCCAAGCTGTCCAACACTTGTTGTGGAAAACTTGCTCATTCCGAGCATGCCAAAGCGCAACAGCAGCAGCTGCAAAGAAGACATGCCATACCGCGCCATGTGCCTCCTTTGCTATGTCAGAGGCCAAGAAATCTGCTGTAGACTCACATGAGACTGCCAAATCCAGGAGGCCGGCCTTTGCCCAAACAGTTTGTGCAAGTTTGCATCTAAGCAGTATATGATGCATAGTCTCGGCTGCTGGGCATAAATCACATCCGTTGTGCGTTACTAGCCTCGTCCAGTGCTTCCTTATCATATTATTCCGGGTGTTGTGCCTGTCCTTGAGGGTCAGCCATAAGAAGACGCGGTGTCGTTTGAGTATGATTCGGTCCCAAATATAACGAGCCAACGGGCAGTCCTTGCCCCTGAATGTAAGCATATTGTAAAAAAAAGCCGTAGAAATCTTGTTATCAAACGCTAGCGGCCTCCTGATGTCTGCTCTAGCAGTTGTTGGTGGGATGCAGCTTAGTAACTGAGTTAGCCTCTCGAGCTCCCGCAGCGCTGTGTAAGACAAATTAGGGTGTAGTTGTATCGCCCAGTGTCCAGAGACGTACTGTGAGGCAACTGTGCAAGACTTGCATCTGGCAAAGGTGAAAAGGGTTGGAAAGGAGTGGGATAGCCGGCCATTCTCTATCCAAAGATCATACCAGAAGGATATAGTGGTGCCATCTCCAAGCTCACACCTTGTGGACTGTATGACAAACTGAATAGAAGATTTGATGCAGCGCCAGATGGCAGTGTCCGTACTGCGCACCGTAAGTGGTATCTCTTTATGACAATATGTTGATGCAAACCACTGGTAACATGGGACATCGCTAGGCTGCAGGATCCTTGTCATGACCTTGCTTATCATTGCCAAATTATGTGCATCAAGGTCACGGACGCCCAACCCTCCATTCTGCTGCGGCAGGGTAACATAATCCCATGCCACCAGGCACTGCCCACCTTGTGCATGGTTCTTTCATTGCCACAGAAAACCCCTCATAATCTACTCTAGCTGCTGTAAGGATTGCTTCAGCCAGATGAAGCAGCTCATGAAGTAGCTTGGAATCGCTGCCAGGACAGCATTAATCAAAGTTAGCCGTCCTCCCCAAGAAAGGAAAGTGGCCAGCCAACCTGAAGGCGTTTGTCCACTTTGTGAATAACAGGCATTAGCAGCCCGTGTGTGATCTTGTGCGTTGAGAGGGGCAGTCCAAGATAGGTGCACGGGAAGGCAGACGGTTGACACTGTAGAATTTGAGCAATCTGTTGACAAACTGCCGGGTCGACGCAAATAGGGATGAAGGAACTCTTCTGGAAATTAATTGAGAGGCTGGTGAAGCTTGAAAAAGATTGAAGAATCCTCTTGATGATGCCAACTTGCTGTGTATCCCCTTGTATCAGTAGGAGAGTGTCGTCCGCGTACTGTAGGACGGGGAACGGTCCCTCCCCTCCGAGCGGATGTTTGAGAAGGCCAGCTTGATGCTCTCTATCACAACACCTTTGTAGAACATCAGCAACTAGTATGAAAAGATAAGGTGACAGTGCATCCCCCTGCCTGAGGCCACATTTGGATTGTATCTTCTCCCCAATCTGACCATTAAGAAGGACTTGAGAGGAGCTTGACGTGAAAATGTTAGAAATCCAGTGGTTCCAACGGCTCCCAAAACCCCTTGCCTGAAAGATTTGGAGCAGTGCATCCCAACTTACACTGTCGAAGGCCTTTTGAAAATCAAGTTTCAGTACGATCATAGGTTTCTTTCTCTTGGCTGCTTGCTGTACCAATTCAGCTGCTAACATAAAATTCTCAATAATGCATCGCCCAGGTAAAAAACCCGACTGCAGCGGATGAATCATGGCTGGGATGAGGCGTTGCAGTCGTGCAGCAAGCACTTTGGTTATCAGCTTGGGCAAGCTGTGTACCAAGGAGATGGGGCGGAAATCTCTGATATCCGTTGGTGCTTCTTTCTTAGGTATGAGCACAATGTTTGCTACATTGATGCCGTGAAAGTTGCTGCCCAGTTCATAAAATTCCTGGAAGAAACGCATCAGATCCTCCTTCAAAACCTCTTTGAAGCACTTGTAGAATTCATTTGTAAAGCCATCAGGTCCCGGGCTTCTATTGTTCGGACTCTTCTTGATGGCTGCAGCAATCTCCGCCCATGTGAACGGTTCTTCCAGCGCCCCAAGGTCAGCACTGCCATATAGCTGAGATAGGTCAACCGTTGGCAAGGAGGGGGATGGCTGTCCCAGCAAAGCCCTGTAGTACTCCGTGGCAATCCGTACCTTGTCATTCTCCCCCAAAAACGGACCCCGTCCTGTATCAGGAGCCTCACTTTATTCTTTTTGTGGTGTTGGTTAGCCGCAGCATGAAAAAACCGTGTGTTCTCGTCCCCGAGTGTGCAACCTCGAATCTTTGCGCGGCGCCTCCATGCCATTGTTTGCCAGAGGATGAGCTGTTGTGCTTTCGCGTTCGCATGCTTTCTTAAAGAGATCTCCAGCCTTGTTAGATGGCGCCGTTCCTCTACCGTGTCCAAAAACTGAACCACATGCTTACAATTATCCATTGTTAGCTGCAGCGGTTTTTTGGCCCTGTCCCATTTCCTCACAGTAGCCCGGACCCTTCTCAGCTTGAAGTTTAGAAGAGTTGCCATCGAAGCAAAGACCCGACTGCCCCTTTGCCAGCTCTCATTGATCAACTCTCGTGCTTCCGGCATCAGTAGCCAATGGTTCTCGAACCTGAAAAACAAGCACTTGGGCGCCTCTCTGCACATGTCCACCCCAATGAGAATGTGATCTGATGTTACTGCTGGTAGGGCGGTCGCTGTAGTGTCCGCAAAGCCCAAGTTCCACTCAGCATTGACAAGAACTATGTCTAGCTTTACAAGTGTTGGCTGCACCCTTTTGTTAGACCATGTAAACGTGCGATTGGTGATCTCGATATCATCGAGCGCATGCTCTCGGATCCAGGAGTTGAAGGTGTCCATGAGTGCTCAGTTTCTTCTACCCTTGGATTTTTCATGCTCAAACCTGTACATGTTGAAGTCCCCTACCAGCATCCAGGATTAAGCCTACATTACTTACCTGTCCATGAGGGCTCCATGCTCACCTTTGGCGCGAAGGATTAAGCCTACATTACTTACCCACATGCATGGTCAAATCGTTGAATTTATGTATTTTTCATTTTTTTTTTGGAACAGAGAGCACTATCTCCGATTTCCATTATCACAAACCAAGTGTTCAATACAAACTACTAGAGGTGAACTATTCGATGATTACAGCCATTTTTTCAGCACGTTGCACCACCCTGGGAGATCGCAAGATGAGATTAAAGTCATCTGCCCCAAGCCAGCCCGCAAAAGAAGTCGCCCTGCGTATTTTTCATGTGATTGCCAAATTTCTCGCCTCCAACTGATTGCTGGCATGCCACATGCCAGCGAGTTCAAGCCTCATCCCTGGCCATCACTTCAATTTTTTCCTCAGCAACATCCCTTTCTTCCTAATCACCTTCGCTTGAAGTTGGAGAGACACATGGAGGCCAGATAGCGGATTGATAGTGTACCCTGGCACCGTACGCTGGTTTCTTTTAGCCGGTCGATCAGGTATGGACGTCAGGGATCGAACCTGGTAGCTTCGTCGCACTGATAGGTACTGAGACAACATCGAGTTTGTGTCAAATTACATGGGCACAACATCGACTTCCCTGGTTTTACACTAGGTTTTTTTCTTTCTCCATTTTCTTCTGTTTTATTGTTTTTCTTCTTTTTTCTCGTTTTTCTTTTGTTTGTTTTCTTTTTTATTCTCCCTTTTTTCAATCGTTTTCATTTGTTTCTTTCGTTTTTAATGCTTTTTTCGTTTTCTTTTGTTTCTGTTCTTTTTTTCTTCTCTGATTTTTTGTTTTGTTTTCATTCTTTTTTTCATTATTTCTGCATTTGTTTCTTTGATTTTATTTTTATTTTTTCTTTGGTTTATTTTGTTTTTTTGGTTTTCATGTTTTTTTGGTTTTATTTGTTTATTTTTTTTATTTTACATTTCGTGTATATGTCAACAATATTTTCTAATACATGTTTAACATTTTTCTAATACAAATTTAATATTTTTTAATACATGATCAACATATTTTTGCATTATACTAGTTTGCCAGATAAAAAATGCCCTAGTTACCAAAAACATTTGTGTCAACTTGCAATGATATTTGGAGTTTAGAAAAAGTTTGCACTCGACTACTTTGCAAGATAAAAAATGCCCTAATTACCATAAATATTGTGTCTGCTTGCAATGATATTCTGGTGGTTGCTATTCTGGTGCGCTGTTCTTATGTGGCCTTAGCACGACGACTTTTCGACTGTCTACTACAACAAGTTGTGCCCGACTCCGGCGAGGGAGGGGCGATGACGGCGGCGCGCCTTCGGCTCGCTTCAGTGCTTGTAGTCGTCGCTAGGTGGTCTACGAATCATGATGTAATTTTTATTATTTCTGGTGTTCGTTGTACTACCATTATTAAAGATGAATAGATCGGAAGTTTTTTCGAAAAAAAAAAAGAAATTGCCCGATAAAAAATGCCCTAGTTACCAAAAAAATTGCGCCTACTTTCCATGATGTTCGAGAAATAAAAAAAAGGTTTGCATTGGACTAGTTTGCTAAGATAAAAAAAATGACCTAGTTGTCAGTATAATTGTGCCTACTTGCCATGATGTTCCAGATTAAAGAAGTCTACATTTTTATGGGTTTTTCCACAAAGAAAAAACACCTAGCTGTAACTATAAATCTCTCCTACTTGCCATGCATTTACACAAAAAGCCTAGTTGGACCGTAAAAATTGTTGTAAATGTTGCAACTACCTCTATTAAACTTGGCAGCCAGGTGTTGTATATGTGACAACTACACCCTGCCTAAAACAGGGCAACTAAACCTGCTTAAACATGGCAACCATGTGCGAATTGCGATACATCCCACCCGCAAAAAAAGAAAGAAAAAAAGAATTGCGATACATCCCGACGACTATGCTTGATTAAACACGATAACCATGTGTTATGAAAACTGGCAACCCACCGCCTTGTCTAGGATAGCAAGCATATTTGTGGAAACTACGGGTTTACAAGCATGCTGAAGTTATGTGAAAAAATTAATCTGACAACCACTCAATGGTTAACATGGTAAAAATGGTAAAAACAGTGAAGCATATTTTTTTTCGAAAAAACTTTCAATCTATTCATCTTCAATCATGGCAGTACAACGAACACCAGAAATGAAAATTACATCCAGATCCGTAGACCACCTAGCGACGACTACAAGCACCGAAGCGAGCCGAAGGCGCGCCGCCGTCACCGCCCCTCCATCACCGGAGCCAGGCACAACTTGTTGCAGTAGACAGTCGGGAAGTCGTCGTGCTAAGGCCCTATAGGACCAGCACCCCAGAACAGCAACCGCCACCGATGAAAAATAACGTAGATCGTCATCTCACAAGCGAAGAAGCAGAAACTAGCAACTTTTGAGCATCCATGCTTGTATTATTTCTGAAGTTGTGATTTAAACACATGTTTTGAATCTCTTTGCTACTCCTAATGAACTACATGCAGTGCCACAATACACATGTTCTAAATTCTTAATAGGTTTAGTTTACCTGTTTTTTTGACTTTTTCTTATCAGTGGAAAGTCAGCCAATCGGAGCATGCCACGTGCTTTTGTGGGGGGACATGGGCGTGTAAGGGTCAGGGTGAACCTAGCATTTAGTTTGTGATCTGGGGACATCTTTCTGCCCGCACATGGGATGCATGCCGGCGTGTTTCATTTTTCTTTTTGAGAAAGCCGGCGTGTTTGATTTGGTCACATCGTTTTTGTCTGTTTGCTGTTTTGCTTGTGGCCGGCTGCATGGCCCCGTGGTTCGTGGGCCGGCTACTGCATGTGCATCTGCATGTCGCCGTAATTGATTCAACTGCAATTTTTTTTCTGTTGCATGCCGTTTGAGTTTTTGCTCTTGCGTGTCCATCCACGTGTTGCATGGATAGTCTGGTCATCATACGATGTTACTCCCTCCGTCCCAAAATTCTTGTCTTATATTTATCTAAATATGAATGTATCAAGTCACATTTTAGTATTAGATACATCCGTTTTTACGTTATTCGGTACTTCTGTTTAGAGGTTGACGTGTGTTGGGCTTTCAGGCGGTGCCGCCCTTGCCTCACGTCTAGAAACCAATTTTCTGGATCGTTCTATCCTTGAGGTTGATTTGCTTTACGTCTCTTGTTCCTCGGAGACGCTATATAGGTGGCTCTCCTCATTGGTTTTCTTTGCCTTACGGACTGCTGCCATGGTTCGTCCTGCCTCTGCCCGGAGCCGGAGAGCGACCTGGGTCACCCAGGCCGCCATCCTGGGGTTCGAGCAGCCGTCATTAATTGGGTGTGTAATGGCCGGAGCCGAGCTGCTGCTCAAGGTTATCGTGCGTTAATGAGAGACGATGCCGTTGGTGGCCAACTGTCCGATGTTCACTCATTGCGTCGGCGTCGCCATGCAGTTAGTTCGTCGTCCTGTCTGCCATGTAGTTACTGGTTGGTTTGGTCTATCTGCTTGCTTCTCTCTTGATTTTTTTTTCCTTCCTGTATGATTATTGAGTGTTTACGTGTTTGTGTGCTTGATCTTTTTAGGGGTTGGGTCTACATCTCTATAATGATTCGTCTGCCGATGGTTTGTATATTCAGGCGGACACAACCTCGGCGCCCCGGCTACAACGAAAGCGGCTGTGGCGGGGGTGGAACGGACGATGCTCCTGCTGCGCGTGGAGGTGGCTCATGCATCTGGTGCGCCTGTAGGGGCGGCGGTATTGAACTCTTGATGGTGCACATGGCATACGTCGTGAGGCGAAGCAGCCTGGGGGCGAGAGGTCGCCCGCTCAATGGTGCCTGCGTGGCTGCGTGCAGGTTTCCTGTGATCCGTCTTGGGTGCTGGAGCTATCACGCCGCCGCCACTCTAGTCGTTGCCTCCGGCCGTTGCGAAGCTCCGCTCCTCGCAAGTCCTGCGGAGACAACTGTTGTCTCGCGGCTCTCGCCCCGTTTACCTGTCGGAGCCGATCCGGTTCTTAGAGAGAGAAGGTAGCGGGGCTCATGATGCCAAGGTCCACGGTCTACCTCGGTCAAGGTTGTGCTCGAGGGCGGGAGCTGGCGGTGCGCTGGGGAAACGGCGGAATGAGATTGGATAGGCAAGATCCGGATAGCAGGAATCTCCGCTGCTTCCCGGGGTCGCCGTCGTGGCCGTGCCGCCGTGTGCTCCACGGCCTGGAGTATGCCGTCGTCACGGACTCAAACGACCATTGCCCGGGCGATTCTTTGCTGTTCGCGGCGTGGTCGGTCGCCGCGACACTCAACTTTGCGGATTCGACGTCCGGTGTCCGCTATCGGGCTCTACGCCGGCGACCATGAGGCGGCGGGGCATTCGCCGGGCCCTGGGCATGCTGGCGCACGCGTTCTCGCCGACTAATGGGCGATTCTACCTGAACGCATTGGAGGCGTGGGTGCTCAGCGGCTTCGTGTTGCGCGCGTTGCTGGACGCGGCCGTCGATTAGGGATCGGTGGCGGGTGCACAAGATGGACGACCTGCTCGGGTTTGGCTACTCAGTGGAGAATGACAATCATGCGTGGATGCGCCTGACTATGACGTCGCGGGAGCTGACCAACGACGACGTCGTCACGGGACCCAGAGCCTGTACGAGAGCAACTCAAACTTCAAGGTCGTCGCGCCGCCGGCGACGAGCTGCAGGGAAATCCACAGCGGGTCTGCGGGCTTGGCTGGCGTAGCGCGCACAAGCGTTTGTGTGGGTAGTTGCTCATCGATGGACGACCTTTTTTTCCGAACTTTGTGAGCATTTAAACACTGGTCACCAGGTGTGGAAGATAGGGTATACTGTAGCCGAGCAGCACCGAGGCACGAGCTCTGCTCATGAGCACCGCGCCACCACCACCAGGGCCGCCGCCCCAGAATCCAAGACCTTGACACCGAGTCCTCCGAGCCCCACCGCTACCCCCTTGACACCTTGACAATATATAGACGTTACTTTGGATTCGCTCGCGACCCTCATGCGTCCCCCCACGGGCGGCCAGGAGGGAACCCTAGCCGCCGCCACCGCCGGGGCGCCCCCTCCTCCTCTCCTCCCTCCCTCGCCGCCGCCAGGGGGCGCAGCCGGGCGAAGCGCGGCTGGCGCCGGCTGCGGCGGGAAGATCTCGTCCTCTCGCGCGTGGCCCTGATGCGGGACGGGCGACTAGGCTGGGGTGCGGCGTTGGCGGCGGGCGCTGCGGCGTGGCGGGGAGCCGGAGCTGTGTGGCGACGGCATCTTGCTGGCTGCGCGACGGGCGTCGTGGTGGCGGAGCGTGCTGGGCGGCCGGTGGCGACGGATGGTGCGGGTCAACGCAGCTCCGCCAGATCTATCCGCGTCGCGACGCGGGCGGCGGGCGGCAAGGACTGCGGACGGCGCCGTGGGGTGCGGCGGTGGTTGTCCGTGGCAGCGGTGTGGCCTCGGCTGGTGTCCGGGGCGGTGGTGCGTGCTTGGCGGCGGCGGCCCCGTCCAGCACCATTCTGGTCTGGCGGGCATGTGGGCGTTGGGCGGCGCGGGGGCGGGCTACGACCTGGTGTGGTCGTGGCCATGTCCGTGGACCTCGCCGGCGCGCTAGCTGCTGCTGATGGCGGCGGCGGTGGTGGCAGGTTGATTGCGGCGGCGGCCAGATTTTCCTGGCGTCGGCCGTCTGTAGGCTACCTGTATCGGCCTTCGACCCCTCTCCTCGGCGTCCGTTCGCTTCTCTCACCGGAGGGCTGGCCTTCTCCCGGCTGCGGTCCATCATCCGTCTCGCACCCGGTGACGTAGGACCGAGCTGGTCTCGCGTCCGGCAGCAGGACCGGCTCGTCTCGCGCCCGGCAGTAGGACTGCGCTCGTCTCGCGCCCGGCAGCAGGACCGGCCCGTCTCGCGCCCGGCGGCAGGACTACGCTCGTCTCGCGCCCGATGTAGCAGGACGGCTCGATGGAGGCTTGTTGTGGCCGGCCTATTGGGTCTCGGCGTTGGGACCGACCAGGGGTGTGAAAGGCAGATCCTTTCCGCCCGTCTCTATGGTGGGGGTAGCGGTGGGGCTCGGAGGACTCGGTGTCAAGGTCTTGGATTCCGGGGCGGCGGTCCTGGTGGTGGTGGCGCGGTGCTCATGGGCAGAGCTCGTGCCTCGGTGCTGCCCGGCTACCACGGCCATGTGGGCGGCGTGGTAGCCGGGGTGTGGCGTTCTGTGACGGTGAATGTTGGCCGGAGTGAAAACCTCTCTATCTTCGGACGGACTGGCGACGGCGAAGATCGCTCCCTTCTTGAAGGCGTCGTCGCTCTGATCCTCGGATCGGGCGGTGGCGACGCTCCGGTGCCGTATCCTTCCTGAAGGCACCGCCTTGGAGCCCACAGTTCGTCATATGCGGCTTCACTTCTTCGGATGAAGCCCCGGCGGCTCTTGTAGTGCTAGGGTGTGTGTTGCTGCGCTCAGCGCCTATGTATCCTGCCTTGGGTGCGTGTGTGTGTTTGTGATGGGTGTGTGCGGTTGTACCGGGCACTCTGGATCTTTGCTTTATATATAAAGCGGGACGAAAGCCTTTTTTGATATATACGTTACTTTTACATGTATATAGCAAATCATACTTGAATAGATACTAGAGGCTTTTCAAAGAAAATATGATACACAGCAAAAATAAAATGATACTCTGAGTTCACTAAGCGATTCATTCCTTCTAGATTTCCTGGGCGATCTCTTCTTTCCTCGACGATTTTCTTATTTACTCCATCGGGTGAATGCGCAGAGAGAGGGAGAGTTCCCGTGTATGCGAGCTCTTACGTAGGGTAGGGACTTCAGGCTATAAACGGCGCGGAGTGACAGGTGGAGGCGGCGCCCGGTCGCCGCTGTCGAGCTCCTGCCGACGGCGACGAGCTCCTCTTGCGAGCCCATAGAGATCCTGTCGGCGGCGGCAAGCTCCTCCTTCACGGCCGTCGAGCTCCTGAGCGGGCGGTCACAGGCGCCGGTGCACATCAAGTGTTCGATAAAATGTTCATCTGTAACTTAACGGTCAACACAAAAACAACTCAATTCCATATCAGCCCAGATGAGTGGGCCTAACATGTCATAATTGGGTTTAATTTTTTGCTAATCAGGCATTTAGTCGATGTGGTAGTTTTTAGTTAAAGGTTACAGAAAAAGTGGTAGTTTTGGCACAAATTTGTAAAGTGATAGTTTATGGACACGGTTTAATGAATTGTGGTAGTTTTTTTTTAAATACTCCCAATCAGCTGCATGCAAACTACCTCCATCTATTTGTCCGATCCATGCAAACCAGGATGGTAAATCAGTCCTAAATTAACTTAACGGGTCAATTCTTTCCTTTGTACTTTCTCTGTCGTAAAATAAGTACCTTAACTTTATACTAAATTTAATATAAAGATATATTAAAATTGAGACACTTATTTTCGGACGAAGGGAGTATATCTTTTATTTTTGCTAAGCCTTTCCTTGGGCCCTTCCTTACGCGTAGAGTAAAAAAAAAGAGGAAGTACAAGCTAACAAGAAAAATAATTTACGACATGGCTTATGTGATAAGCTATAAAAAACCAGAAAATAATTTTGTCCTGGGGGTTCGGTTCGCAGGGAGTATTGAGGGTCAGTAATCAACCACTTTACACGAGAAATGCTGGGAGGTTAACACAAATCTAGGGAAGAAAGTGGACGCATGGACTGGCTTAGACCAAACTTTGAAAATCGTTCCTCTTACCATCCTCAATTTGTAGAAATTGTAAAATTACCACATACATGGAGTTTACAAGAAATATGCAGTGCTTTCGATTTAAAGAAATATGCAACGCCTTTGATTTAAAAAGTACATCAGTTGGATCCACATTTTTTTGAACTTACTTGGCTCAACATGGATGTACTAATCCCATCTAACAATTTCTGAGACATTATACTACTCCATATACCCACCACACCGGCCCATACCATCCGATAGTACCATGTACCAGGCTTAAACCACCTCAGGATCACCTTCAAGAATTGTATTTCTCTAAATGTACCATCTACTGCCTTAACTTTACAATAAAATAATTGACTAAATTTATAATTTTTTGTAAACCTAGATATATGACTATTAGCAGAAAAATAACTAGAAAACATCCATACACATCAATAAACATATTATTCACACAAGTACACTATTATATAACCAGATGATCTTTAAGACTATATTCACTTATACACAAACAAACACAAACCAGATGACAAAGTTAAGATATCATTTCAAATTAGTTCCAATCAGCCTTTGCGATGGCATATCTACATGCCTTTCTATCATCCCATTTCGTAGTTCAACACTATAAGGTATATTATGCATCAAAGAAAATCGTTATTTTCCCAATTTAGACCCTCCATTTCAAATTAGCCATCTAACCAAGTGAACATATGATTCTCTCCACAACTTCCTATGTGTATTCACGTCAAATATAACACATCGGTCCGATCAACTATATCTTCTATCAAATCAAACATGTTCTCATCCTATACGAGTACCTTCACACTACAAATGTACTTTCACAATGCAAATGTAACAACTCCTATATTTCCCCTCACCAAGACGTCTATTTTCGAAAGCGAGTTTTCTTTTACCAATAGTGTTCAGATTATCCACAGAGTGACCTCTTCATTCAACATACCCCATATCTGCGATCCTCAAAACATAACAATCAGCACAACTATTAAGACAAGGGGAAAAAGTTATTGTACAATCCACAAGTAAAATTAATCTACCTTTATTTTCTCCGTCTCCAATCATTGGCAACGCCCAACTATGTTGCCCATCCATATTTTCCATTACATGAGCAAAAAATAGGATTTACACACATAACATATCGATGGGGTGCGGCGTGCCGCCGCACGGGCTGAGCTAGTCTGTTGCTACTATGAGTGAAAATCTCTTCTATGAACTGCATGTAGTACCACAAAAAAAACAATCTGAATCTTCTTGCTACACTGAATGAACAGCCTGCAGTGCCACAAAACACATGTTTCCTAACTCTGATGCTACTTTGAATGAACTGCGTGCAGTGCTATGGCAAGTAGGAAACTGGCAGGAGAAGAATGACTACCAGTAGGAAACTAGGCAGGATGATATGGACCTGGCTCTCGGTCAAGCACGCCGTTGGCAGAGCCAGACACTATCACGAGCACCATCGTCCCCTCTCCCTTCTTCCACACGCCCCGCTCCAATTCACCGTGTGCCTCCGCCTCCCGGCGGCGCCACTCCCCTCCTCCTCACCCCATGCCATCCATGCGCCCTCCACCACCACAAAAACCGTGCGCTAACTGCTCCTATACGGCGCCTATAACTTTCTGACCTAGACCCAACCAAAGAAGAAAGATGTATGGCCTCCCTCGAACAAAAGAAGGAAGTATGGGGGTTAGCTGTGTTGTGGTTGGACCAGACTACATGCCAAGACCATTTATTCCAATATTTTCTCACTCACAGCTCCTTCGACTTATTGCCTATTTTGTCTATCTCTCTGGTGAAGAGAGAATAGACCCAGCAAGCCGTCGCATCCCTCGATGGCTCGACCCACCACCCCAAAATCAGCCCCGACGAGAGAGAGAGAGAGAGAGAGGCGTGGGGCACAGAGATGATGGAGAAGAAGGACTAACCCTCACATGCACACCTCTCGGGGCAAAAGATCTTTCAGAGGGCAACACGAATCACTAAGTGCCGCAACACAAGGAAGCTTCCATGAAGTGAGGAGAATGGGACAGCACACATCTCGGGGCAAAAGATCTTTCAAAGGGCAACACGAATCACTAGGTGCCGCGGCACAAGAAGGCTTCCCTGAGGTGAGGAGAATGGGACAACACACCTCTCGTGGCAAAAGATCTTTTAGAGGGCAACATGAATCACTAAGTGCCGCAGCACAAGAAGGCTTCCATGAGATGAGGAGAATGTGACAACACACCTCTCGGGGCAAAAGATCTTCTAGAGGACAACACGAATCACTATGTGCCGCAGCACAAGAAGGCTTAGGTGGCACGCTACAATATAGATTTTCCTTTTGATTCAGATAAGTATAAGCGAACTGACCACCAAGGTTTAAGTCCTATACTTACACTGATGATCACATTTTTTTATTTTTTTTCGGTCTTTCTGGCAATGAACGTTAAGTGGGAGAGATGTCCCGTCAATATAAGATCTGCTCAGTGGGCATATAGGAGTAGGATGTGCATGAAAGTGAGCATCTGTACAACTTAGTTTTTTTTTTCTTATGGTAATTGCTCGTGCTTTTCTCAAAAGTGCAATTGGGCGGAAAGTTATACTTTTGTGAATCAATTGTTTTTTTTAGATCTCAAGAGCCCTATGTATTTTAAGAGTAAGAGGAATGCTACGTCTATAGAAGTTTTACTTGAAGATTTCAAGTACAAAGAGCACAAGATTGTCAAACGTATTTGTTTAACTCTCAGCAGCACAAAAAGCACAAAAAATTGGAAGAAGAACCGTCCAACTTTATTAATAATCACTCTTATTAATTCGACCCTGCTAGAAATAGTATGCGAAGCTTGCATGCATGCACGCATGCTAGTAATCAAACGTACGTTGGACTCTAAATCGAAAATGCCTCGCTCAAATCATCAAAATCAAGATCTACTAGTGTCGTCTACTGCGGGTTGGGTGGCCTGGAGTTGGCGGCGGAGACCCTTGATCCCCACTCGAGGAGCTCCTTGCTGGTGTCGTCCTTGTGCGCCACCACCTCGATGAAGCACAGGCAGTCCTTCTTGTCCCCCGTCGCCGTCTCGATGGCCGCCGTCAGCTCCTCCTCGCAGGTCACCTTGGCGGTCCAGCAGTTGCCCTCGCCGTTGTGGATGGCGTCGATGAGGCCGGTGTAGTTCCAGTTCTTGATGACGTTGTAGGGCCCGTCGTGGATCTCGACCTCGATGGTGTAGCCGCCGTTGTTGATGAGGAAGATGATGCTGTTCTGCCCGCAGCGGAGCATGGTGGACACGTCCTGCGCCGTCACCTGGAAGCTGCCGTCGCCGATGCAAGCGATGACACGCTTGTCAGTGGCGCCCTGCGCGTAGCCGAGCAGCGCCCCGACCGACCACCCGATGGAGCCGTACTGCATCTGGAACTCGTACCTGCACGCACGGATCACAAGGCTGCTCATATCAACTTAGCAAAGCCGCATGCAAGTTAATTGATCGGAATACGTACCCGCAGCCGTCGGGGAGCTTGAGCTTCTGGCAGTTGAACCACGAGTCGCCGGTCTCGGCGATGACAGCGCTATCGCCGGTGAGCATCTTCTGGATGTGCTTGAAGAGCACGTTGACGCGCAGCGGCTCGCCGGGCTCGCTCTCGGGCAGGTGCCCCTCCGGCACCCAGATCCTCTTGTAGTTTTCGTAGGCCGTCGTGTTCTTCTTGAGGCGCTTGCCCAGCTCAGTCAGGAAGTCCTTCATCATGATGCAGCCGAAGGCCGGGCCGTTGCCGACGGTGACGCGGTCGGGCTGCACGATCACCGCCTTCTCCTTCTTGAGCAGGAACGAGTAGCCCACCGAGCTGTAGTCGTTGAAGATGGGGCCGGCGAAGAGGTAGGCGTCCGCCGACTCCACGATCTCGGCGCAGAAGGCCGTGCTCACCGCGCCCCAGTAGGTGCCGATGAAGCGTGGCAGCGTCTCCGCCACCAGCCCCTTGGCCGACGGCATGGTCGCCACCGCGTAGCCGCTCGCGTCCGCCAGCTCCGCGAACGCCGTGCCTGCCTTGGCCACCCGCAGCTTGGGCCCCGCCACCATCACCGGCTTCACCGCCTTGTCCAGGAATGCCACCGTCGCCTCCACGGCCGCCTCCAGGCTCATCTGGTTGCTCATCCTGCATGCATTGCACACGTCAATTCATCCGTCATGTATATCTTCCCATGCATGCATGCAGCGCATGATCGATCGTGGCACGACACGTATCATCAAGAAAATAAAAGCAGAAAAGAACGAAGGGAGCATACAAACCTTGGTGCGAGGAAGTAGGGGACGGGGTCGCGGCTGAAGGTGGGGTGGGGGACGGCGGGGAGGTTGCAGCTGACGCTGATGTAGACCGGCTTGCTCTCCTTGAGAGCCGTGGAGATGGCCTTGTCGATCTGCTCGTGGGCGTCGTCGAGGTTGTTGACGACGGCCTGGTAGCACGTCACCGGCGTGAAGCACCGCAGCTCCTGAGAGAAATCAGGGAGGCCGATGGTGTGATGAAGAATCCTGTTGGTGCCGTAGTCGTTCGAGTTGGGCCCGCCGACGATGCAGATCAGGGGGAGGTTCTCGCTGTACGCGCCGGCGATGGCGTTGAGCACGCTGAGCCCGCCGACGGTGAAGGTGACGGCGCACGCGCCGACGCCCTTAGCGCGCGCGTACCCATCAGCGGCGTAGCCGGCATTGAGCTCGTTGCAGCAGCCGACGAGGCGGAGCCCCGGCTCGGCGATGAGGTGGTCGAGGAGGGTCAGGTTGAAGTCGCCCGGCACGGCGAACACGTCGCTCACGCCGATCTGCACCAGGCGCCGCGCCAGGTGGCGCCCCAGCGTGGCGTGCGGGGAGCCGACGAAGGTGGGCGCCGACGCCGGGAACGTCGCCGGGCACGCTACCGCGCCGCTCGGCGCCCCCTTGGGCCCGTCCACGGATCCGATGCCCGTCTCCATGGTAGGTCGGTCGATCGAGGTACGTGCGTACGCGAGGAGAGATTGGGAGGCGACAACTATTTTCTTGGGTGGTTTGACCCGTGTTGGTCGTGGCTATTTATATGACGAGACAATCAAGGACGGCAAGTAATAGAATCCGGCAAGGAGTGCTTTGCTTTCGTTTTTGTCGCCTGCTATGTCGCTGCGTCGTGGGGTCGGGAGCCTCCGCGGGCCCACCTGTCATCCGGCGGTGGAGGTGGAAGAGGCATTATTTCGTTTGATTTGAATCGGGTGTTAATACGGAGGGATTTTGGTTTGGAGAGCAAGACAAAGTTTTTCTTACGCCACAAGGAGGTCGGGGCCGGGCCGAGGTCGGTTTTCTTCTTCTTCACAAAATAGCAACAAGTTTCCTGTCAAAAAAGAAAAAAGTTCCATGAGTGAGGACGTCCTGAAACTAGGTGCATCTATACCCGTTTATTTAACGCATTTTAAATGGGTTTTAAAATGTAAAAAAAATGAGAAAAAAAATCATGCGTATAACTCCGCAAAAATATGTGCATGACACAAAGTTTTGCGAAAATCTATCTTTTCATTTTGCATCTGCAAAAAAGAAAAATATTAGTGCTGGAAAATAGCGTTCCATGAGCCCCTTTTTTTTGTATTTTTGCAAAGGCCCGAAAAAGGCCGCCTCTCCGCGAAACTATCTGCACGCGCACATAATGTGAAGATGTACGCGTGCAACTTTTTTGGATTTTTTTTGGCACTGAGAAATATATTTTTAGGTGGGTGCAAATATACCCTATTTCATCCATGTATTTTTCCGAGTTTCACTCTAAAATATGTAATACAATCCACAACTAGGCCAGCTAGTCATTTTATTTTATAAGGGAGTCTTCAACGCTGACCTGCAAATTTGCCCCGGCATTCGTCCATAGACAGCGGGAGCAGTCCGCGGACGTGAATGCGAGAGGCGACCATCCAATATTATCCTGTATATATCCGGCAGTAAAGGGCAATTTCATATTCAAATAAAGTCTGATCCATAGTGCCCTCTCGATCACATGTCTGATCACAACCAAAAAGAGACAAGTATGCTTAAAGTTTTTACATGCTCAATCACAAAACAATATCAGTTCGACAATCCGTGCGAAAAATTCTGCCCCGCCGAACCGGTAATCGGAGCCTCCAAACTCACGCTCAAGGTGTCGCTGCCATCGCCGCCGCGTATGAATCCTTTGCCTCGGCCTCCTTTTCCGCCGCTACGTCCTCCTCCTTGTCCGCGGCCTCCAACTCATCTTTATGCCGCTGCAATATCTTGTAGTGGACAGCTTGCACGATCATCCTTGCATCGACATCCAAAGACACCACATTCAATGACAACATCTTAGCGTCCTCCGTATCGGCTGTGATCTTCACCTTCTTTTCTTTGAGCATCATCTTTTTCTCCTCGGGCATGACCTTCTTCTCTTCGATCATGGCCCTCTTCTCTTCCAGCGCTAGTTTCTTCTCGGTCGCCCCCATCAAAAGTTTGAACCTCTCCGTCTTCTTTTTCTACTAGATGTCCGAGCGCTTGACGTATGCCTCCTACTTCTTGGTCAAGATGTCCTCGAACCTCACCGTCATCTTCACCCCCCGCACCTTCTCGCTTCACCCTCTCCTCCTCCCACTTATTTCCCCGAAACCCTCTTCTAACCTTCTTGGATGGTTCTTTTGTTGGATCGGTTGGGTGACCGGTTTCTTCCTCGATGGCTTGGGCGGCGGTCTTGGCTATGTATACGTTCCACTTCTGTTTCCCATTCAACTTCAACCAACAATGCATGACGGTGAAAATTTTCTTCTCCAACTTCTTGAACACCGTACATGCACAAGAAGGCTACGAAAAAAACATTGTCAACAAAACTATGCACATCCGGCTAGGGATCAACAAAACTATGCACATCCGGCTAGCAATCAACAAAACTATGCACATCCAGCTAGTGATCAACAAAATTATGCACATCCGGCTAGTGGTCAACAAACTATGCACATCCGGCTAGTGACTAACAAAACTATGAACATCCGGCTAGTGATCAACAGAACTATGCACATCCACTCATCTTAACATGCTTCGTCAACTGGCTTAGGACATTGATTTCTGCTAAGTGTTGTGCCATGTGACATCAGGAGAAAAACCTTTCTTTGCGTTTTCCATTGTAAGCTTCTTTAAAACCTTTGTTAATGTATGTGCTTTGGCTTTGCAAAATTAGACACCTTGATCTATCTCTATAGATCTATATGTCTAATATATGTATAAGCTGCTCGCCTAAGTCTTCAATGAAAAAACATATTTTCAATTAATTTTTTAGTGTGCTAAGAAACTTTAAATCATGTCCAATCAATAATATGTCATCTACATGTATGATTAGAAAAACTATAGAGCTTCCACTAAACTTCTTGTATACACGAGCTTCTTCATTATTTTAATGAAGCCAAACTCTTTTAACCACTTCATCAAAACGTTGACTCTAGCTCCTTGATGCTTGCTTCAAACCATAGATAGACCTTTGAAGCTTGCAGACCTTTACGACATCCATAGGATCGACAAAACCTTCCGATTGTATCGGATATACATTCTCTTGGAGATTTCTATTCAAGAAAGTTTTGACATCCATCTGCTATCACTTTTAGTCGAAATATGCAGTAATTGCCATCATAATCCGCACGGACTTTAGCATTGCTACTAAGAGAGATTCATCATTATCGATTCTCACAATCTGCGAAAACCCTCTCGCAACTAGCCTTGCTTTATGGACGGTAGGATTACCATCGGTGTCTATTTTTCTTGAAGATCCGTTTACATTGTATGGGTTCCATACCCTTTGGAGGATTTAACCAAGTTCCAAACCTGATTCTTGTATATTGATTTTATTTCGGATTTGAGTCATTCTTTTGAGATGGACGCCGCCATAGATTCCTTGTAGAGCGCATGTTCATCTTCTTCTAAGATGAATATTTCATTATGAAATTATTCAGAAGGTTCGATAACTCTTCCCGACCTACCGATTCAGTTTATAGTCTTAACTGGAGTTTGTACAACTGGTGTAGTAACTTTTGTTTAGTTATGTAGACAACTTCCGGTTCATTAGTCCTGCTTACTTTCGCCGAAGATTCAGTAATCACGTCAAGCTGTAATGTCCTCCCACTTACTTCTTTAGCGAGAAACTCCTTCACGAGAAAGTGTTCATTCTTTGCAATAAACACTTTGTCCTTAAACTTTGGTAGAAGGAATACCCAATTGTCTGTTTGGGATAACCTACAAATTAGCATTTGTCCGGATCAAGTATTCCATAACTCATATGGTGTTGTCTTGCTAGACTATTTCACGGTGCTCTGTTTAGTGTATATGTTGTTGTTTCAAGTGCATATCCCCAAGATAATAAAAGCAGATATGTATGTTATACAATTATTCAAATGTTTGCTAAACTCATGACTCATATATAGTTCTTCATGATTGAAGAACCTTTTATCTTTAGTCATAATGATTCTTAACTTCATTCTGAATTTCTTTGAACCTTTCAAATATTTTAGACTTATGTTTCATCAAGTAGATCATATCTACTGAAATCATCAGTGAAATGAAGTATAAGTATTCACGATCCCTGGTATTTTTATCGAAACACATACATCACTATGTATTTTGTCAATTGATTCAAAACCAAAAGATCTCAATACTCCATCTATATGCAACTTTTGCCTATGTTATTTTCCGATATGACCAAGCAGTGCCACACTTAAGTGGTGTTATCAGCCTTCTCCAGACGTTTAGAATGTTATAAGTATTATATTCAAGATTCATTATGAATAAACCACCAATAATAGAGGTAAATCCAAAACCATATTCTTATAACAAATTGAATAAGCATTGTTTAAAACTTATAAGAATATTCGTCGCATAACCCAGAACATAATGTTTTACACAACTTCGGAATGAAATAAGTATTATTTAGTTCTAAGATAAATCTTGAAGATAAACTGAAGACATGACTTCGACGGCTTGAGTAGCGATCCCATCACCATTCCCAACTTGCATCACGACTCCATTCCTTCTCAACTTGCGAGCCTTTTGCAGTCCCTTCATTGTTTGCAAGTGAGAGAAACCGATTAGTATCAAGTAATCATGACTTACAGGAAATTAACAAGTCGAATAACATTAACTTTTTATAACTTTTATACCTTTACTGAAAGAATTGTTCTTCTTCTTATCCGCCAAGTACTTCTTGCAGTTGCACTTCCAGTGCCCTTTCTGTTTGTAGTAGTGTCTCCTTAGTGGTTTCGCCCCATGTTCCTCTTCCGAGACACAGTCTTAACAGCGCCAGTAGACTTCTTCTTGGACTTGACCTTCTTGAAACTGGCGGTCTGATTGACCATCAACACTTATTTGTTCTTCGGCATTCCAGCTTCCGCAGTTTTGAGCATAGCAAATAAATCGCTTGCACCATTTCGTTCATGTTATAATTCATGGTAAAACCATCATAAGATGGGGGGAGAGTGAAGCAAGCACAATATTTGTACTGAGTGTCGGAGGAATTCCAAATTCCAAAGCAGCAAGTCTATCAACATAGCCAACCAGCTTTACTATATGCTCAGACATTGAGGAACCTTCTGCCATCTTGCATTGAATCAAGGACTTGGTTACTTCAAACCGTTCGGTCCTGGCCTGCTTCTTGTACAGAGAATCCAGTGAGCCAATTATAAATTGAGTACTAGATCGTTCAAAATGCTTATGTAGTTCATGATCCATGCAAGTCAACATGAGGCAGTGGTCTGACTCATAGTCATCACTACAAGAGCGGCTGCAGCTTCCGCAGGAGGATCACCTAGGGGATGATCCAGCACATACTCTTTTTAGCACTCCTTGGAACAAATCTCATGTTCCGGATCCAATCTGCATAGTTTCCATCATTTGCAGCCAACTTTTCTTTCTCTAACATAGAGGCTAAGTTGAACATATTGCGAGCCATCGATCTACGATGACAAACACAAGATTTACTTTAGACATTGTTCATAATTAATTTGCACTAGTGTTTAAACAAATTTCAATATTAAGTGCACTCCCACTCAAATCAATATCTCTCATATTTGAAAGTGAGTGACTCAAGATCCTGATCTTATTCACAACCATGGATGGTAGCATCACTTATGACGTGAACTTCAACCAGCAAGCAAACTTGCCGATCATATCTCCATATGACTCTTGTTCATCTTTTGATGCTTTTGTTGGGGAACGCGGTATTTCAAAAAAAAATTTACCTACGATCACGCAAGATCTATCTAGGAGATGCATAGCAACGAGCGGGGAGAGTGTGTCCACGTACCCTCGTAGACCGAAAGCGGAAGCGTTTAGTAACGCGATTGATGTAGTCGAACGTCTTCGCGATCCAACCGATCCAAGCACCGAGCGTACGGCACCTCCGCGTTCAGCACAAGTTCAGCTCGATAACGTCCCTCGATCTCTTGATCCAGTTGAGGACAAGGGAGAGTTCCGTCAGCACGACGGTGTGGTGACGGTGATAATGAAGTTACCGGCGCAGGGCTTCGCCTAAGCACTACGACGATATGACAAAGGTGTGTAACTGTGGAGGGGGCACCGCACACAGCTAAGAGAAGACTTGGTGTGCCTTTGGGGTGCCCCCCTCCCACGTATATAAAGGGGGGAGGAGAGGGCGCGCCAAGGGGGGAGTCCTACTTGGACTCCCGGTCCAAGTAGGATTCGGTCCCCTCCTTTCCTTTCCGGAGAATCAGGGAAGGGGAAAGAGGTGGAGGAGAAGAAGGAAAGCCCCCTCCCCAACCCTAGTCCAATTCGGTTTGGGCTTGGGGGGCGCACGCCTCCACCTGGCCGCCGCCTTCTCTTTCCACTTGAGCCCATGAAGGCCCATTAACTCCCCGGGGGGTTCCGGTAACCCCCGGTACTCCGAAAAATGTCTGAACCTTTCCGAAACTATTCCGGTGTCCAAACATAACCTTCCAATATATCAATCTTTATGTCTCGACCATTTCGAGACTCCTCGTCATGTCCGTGATCTCATCCGGGACTCCGAACAAACTTCAGTTCATCAAATCACTTAACTCATAATACAAATCGTCATCAAACATTAAGCGTGCGGACCCTACGAGTTCGAGAACTATGTAGACATGACCGAGACATATCTCCGGTCAATAACCAATAGCGGAACCTGGATGCTCATATTGGCTCCTACATATTCTACGAAGATCTTTATCGATCAAACCGCAAAACAACATACGTTGTTCCCTTTGGCATCGGTATGTTACTTGCCCGAGATCGATCGTCGGTATTATCATACCTAGTTCAATCTCGTTACCGACAAGTCTCTTTACTCGTTCCGTAATGCATCACCCCGCAACTAACTCATTAGTCACATTGCTTGCAAGGCTTATAGTGATGAGCATTACCGAGAGGGCCCAGAGATACCTCTCCGATACACGGAGTGACAAATCCTAATCTCGATCTATGCCAACTCAACAAACACCATCGGAGACACCTTAGAGCATCTTTATAATTGATACGTCTCCAACATATCTAGAATTTTTGATTGTTCCATGTTGTTTTATTATCAATCTTGGATGTTTTATAATCATTTTATATCTTTTTTTGGTATTAACCTATTGACATAGTGCCAAGTGCCAGTTGCTGTTTTTTCCATGTTTTTTTCATCGCAGGAAATCAATATCAGATGAAGTCCAAATGCCACGAAACTCCACGATGATTTTTATGGTCCAAAAGAAGGCAATGGGCCCTGGTTGCACCTGGGGGGTGCCCCGAGGGGGGCACAACCCACCAGGGTGCGCCAGGAGACCCAGGCGCGCCCTGGTGGGTTGTGCCCACCTCGGGTGCCCCCCCGGACCGCCTCTTTGCTCTATAAATACCCCAAAAATACCAGAACCCTATGGGAGTCGACAAAATATGCATCCAGCCGCCACAGAGTCCAGAACCACCAGATCCATTCTAGACACCATCTCGGATGGGGTTCACCACCTCCATTGGTGCCTCTCCGATGCATGAATAGTTCCTTGTAGACCTTCGGGTCCGTAGTTAGTAGCTAGATGGCATTCTCTCTCTCGCTGAATTCTCAATACAATGGTCTCTTGGAGATCCATATGATGTAACTCTTTTGCGGTGTGTTTGTTGGGATCTGATGAACTTATAGTTTATGATCAGTTATATCTTTTTATATCCATGAAAGTTATTTGAGTTTCTTTGATCTCTTATAGCCTCGTATTTCTTCTTTGATATTTGGTTTTGTTTGGCCAACTTGATATATTTACCTTGCAATGGGAAGAGGTGCCTGGTAGTGGGTTCGATCTTACAGTGCTTGATCCCAGTGACAGAAAGGGAACCGACACGTATGTATCATTGCTACTAAGGATAAAAGACGATATCTATATCTACCGCCATATAGATAAGCAGATCTTGTCTACATCATGTCATCGTTCTTATTGCATTACTCCCTTTGGTCATTGTTTGAACTTAATACACTAGATGCATGTTGGATAGCGGTCGATGTGTGGAGTAATAGTAGTAGATGCAGGCAGGAGTCGGTCTACTAATCTTGGACGTGATGCCTATGTAATGATCATTGCCTGGATATCGTCATAATTATTTGAAGTTCTATCAATTTCCCAACGGTAATTCATTTACCCACCGTTTGCTATTTTTCTCTAGAGAAGCCACTAGTGAAACCTACTGCCCCTGGGTCTTCTTTCTCATATATTTGCCTTGCGATCTACTTTTCCTTTGCATTTTTTCAGATCTATTAAACCAAAAAATACAAAAATACCTTGTTGTGTTTTATCTTTATTTATTTTATTTGGCGTTCGATCTATCAATCTACTACAATTTACCTCACGTCTGATTGCCTATCTTGAGGCGCCGTACCCCGGAAGGGATTGACAACCCCTTTAACACGTCGGGTTGCAACGTGTTGTTGTTTGTGTGCAAGTGCTGCTTACGTTGTGTTCCTTGGTTCTCCTACTGGTTCGATACCTTGGTTTCATAACTGAGGGAAATACCTACCGTCGCTGTGCTACGTCATCCCTACCTCTCCAGGGAAATACCGACGTAGTTCCAGCTACCATCAATAATCACCCAGTTACATTGTGATGTTTGATAGCACACAAGGTGTTCCTCCGGTATTCGGAGTTGCATAATCTCATAGTCAGAGGAACATGTATAAGTCATGATGAAAGAAATAGCAATAAAACTAAACGATCATTTATGCTAAGCTAACTGATGGGTCTTGTCCGTCACATCATTCTCTAATAATGTGATCCCGTTCATCAAATGACAACACATGTCTATGGTCAGGAAACTTAACCATCTTTGATTGATGAGCTAGTCTAGTAGAGGCATACTAGGGACACTCTGTTTGTCTATGTATTCACACATGTACTAAGTTTCCGGTTAATACAATTCTAGTATGAATAATAAACATTTATCATGATATATGGAAATATAAATAAAAACTTTATTAGTGCCTCTAGGGCATATTTCCTTCGGTCTCCCACTTGCACTAGAGTCAATAATCTAGATTACATAGTAATGTCTAACACCCATGGAGTCTTGGTGCTGATCATGTTTTGCTCGTGATAGAGGCTTAGTCAACGGGTATGCAACATTCAGATCCATATGTATTTTGCAAATCTCTATGTCTCCCTCCTTGACTTGATCGCGGATGAAATTGAAGCGTCTCTTGATGTGTTTGGTTCTCTTGTGAAATCTGGATTCCTTCACCAAGGCAATTGCTCCAGTACTGTCACAAAAGATTTTCATTGGACCCGATGCACTAGGTATGACAGCTAGATCGGATATGAACTCCTTCATCCAGACTCCTTCATTTGCTGCTTCCGAAGCAGCTATGTACTCCGCTTCACACGT
Source organism: Triticum aestivum (assembly GCF_018294505.1). Lineage (NCBI taxonomy): Eukaryota > Viridiplantae > Streptophyta > Magnoliopsida > Poales > Poaceae > Triticum > Triticum aestivum. The sequence continues at coordinate 39,431,909 of NC_057799.1, read as the reverse complement.
AGATACCGCCACGACGCTCTGCTTGGAACTGCACCAACTGACAGCTCCACCATTCAATATAAATATGTATCTGGTTTGTGACTTAGAGTCATCCGGATCAGTGTCAAAGCTTGCATCGACGTAACCATTTACGACGAGCTCTTTGTCACCTCCATAAACGAGAAACATATCCTTAGTCCTTTTCAGGTATTTCAGGATGTTCTTGACCGCGGTCCAGTGATCCACTCCTGGATTACTTTGGTACCTCCATGCTAAACTAATAGCAAGGCACACATCAGGTCTGGTACACAGCATTGCATACATGATAGAACCTATGGCTGAGGCATAGGGAATGACTTTAATTTTCTCTCTATCTTCTGCAGTGGTCGGGCATTGAGTTTGACTCAACTTCACACCTTGTAACACAGGCAAGAACCCTTTCTTTGACTGATCCATTTTGAACTTCTTCAAAACTTTATCAAGGTATGTGCTTTGTGAAAGTCCAATTAAGCGTCTTGATCTATCTCAATAGATTTTGATGCCCAATATATATGCAGCTTCACCGAGGTCTTTCACTGAAAAAATTCTTATTCAAGTACCCTTTTATGCTATTCAGAAATTCAGTATCATTTCCGATCAACAATATGTCATCCACACATAATATCAAAAATGCTATAGAGCTCCCACTCACTTTCTTGTAAATACAGGCTTCTCCAAAAGTCTGTATAAAACCATATGCTTTGATCACACTATCAAAGCGTATATTCCAACTCCGAGAGGCTTGCACCAGTCCATAAATGGATCGCTGGAGCTTGCAGACTTTGTTAGCACCTTTTGGATCGACAAAACCTTCTGGTTGCATCATATACAACTCTTCTTTAATATATCCATTAAGGAATGCAGTTTTGACATCCATTTGCCAAATTTCATAATCATAAAATGCGGCAATTGCTAAGATGATTCAGACAGACTTAAGCATCGCTACGGGTGAGAAGGTCTCATCGTAGTCAACTGATACATCTCCAACGTATCTATAATTTTTGATTGTTCCATGCTATTATATTACCTGATTTGGATGTTTAATGGGCTTATGCACTTTTATATTATTTTTGGACTAACCTATTAACCGAAGGCCCAGTGCAAATTGTTGTTTTTTTCCTATTTCAGTGTTTCGCAGAAAAGGAATATCAAACGGAATGAAACCTTCGCGAGGATCGTTTTTGGAACAAATGCAATCCAGGAGACTTGGAGTGGACGTCAAGGAAGCAACGAGGCGGTTGATGTCTACTACACAACCTTCTTCTTGTAGACGTTGTTGGGCCTCCAAGTGCAGAGGTTTGTAGGACAGTAGCAAATTTCCCTCAAATGGATGACCTAAGGTTTATCAATCCGTAGGAGGCGTAGGATGAAGATGGTCTCTCTCAAGCAACCCTGCAACCAAATAACAAAGAGTCTCTTGTGTCCCCAACACACCCAATACAATGGTAAATTGTATAGGTGCACTAGTTCGGCGAAGAGATGGTGATACAAGTGCAATATGGATAGTAGATATAGGTTTTTGTAATCTGAAAATATAAAAACAGCAAGGTAACTAATGATAAAAGTGAGCGTAAACGGTATTGCAATGCTAGGAAACAAGGCCAAGGGTTCATACTTTCACTAGTGCAAGTTCTCTCAACAATAATAACATAATTAGATCATATAACAATCCCTCAACATGCAACAAAGAGTCACTCCAAAGTCACTAATAGCGGAGAACAAATGAAGAGATTATGGTAGGGTACGAACCACCTCAAAGTTATCCTTTCTGATCGATCTATTCAAGAGTCTGTAGTAAAATAACACGAAGCTATTCTTTCCGTTCGATCTATCATAGAGTTCGTACTAGAATAACACCTTAAGACACAAATCAACCAAAACCCTAATGTCACCTAGATACTCCAATGTCACCTCAATTATCCGTGGGTATGATTATACGATATGCATCACACAATCTCAGATTCATCTATTCAAACCAACACAAAGTATTTCAAAGAGTGCCCCAAAGTTTCTACCGGAGAGTCAAGACGAAAACGTGTGCCAACCGCTATGCATAAGTTCACGAAGTCACGGAACCCGCAAGTTGATCACCAAAACATACATCAAGTAGATCACGTGATATCCCATTGTCACCACAGATAAGCACATGCAAGACATACATCAAGTGTTCTCAAATCCTTAAAGACTCAACCCGATAAGATAACTTCAAAGGGAAAACTCAATCCATCACAAGAGAGTAGAGGGGGAGAAACATCATAAGATCCAACTATAATAGCAAAGCTCGCGATACATCAAGATCGTGCCAAATCAAGAACACGAGAGAGAGAGATCAAACACATAGCTACTGGTACATACCCTCAGCCCCGAGGGTGAACTACTCCCCCCGTCATGGAGAGCGCCGGGATGATGAAGATGGCCACCGGAGAGGGATTCCCCCCTCCGGCAGTATACCGGAACGGGTCTAGATTGGTTTTCGGTGGCTACAGAGGCTTGCGGCGGAGGAACTCCCGATCTAGGTTATGTTCTGGGGGTTTCTGTATATATAAGAGGTTTTGGCGTCGAGAACAAGTCAGGGGGGTCTCCGGGCAGTCCACGAGGTAGGGAGGCGCGCCCAGGGGGGTGGGCGCGCCCCCACCCTCGCGGGCAGCCCGGGACTCTTCTGGCCCAACTCTTTTACTCCATGGCCTTCTTCTGGTCCAAAAATAAGTTCCGTGAAGTTTCAGGTCAATTGGAGTCCGTTTGGTTTTCCTTTTCTGCGATACTCAAAAACAAGGAAAAAATAGAAACTGGCACTAGGCTCTAGGTTAATAGGTTAGTCCCAAAAATAATGTAAAAGTGTATAATAAAGCCCATTAAACATCCAAAATAGATAATATAATAGCATTGGACAATAAAAAATTATAAATACGTTGGAGACGTATCAAGCATCCCCAAGCTTAATTCATGCTCGTCCTCGAGTAGGTAAATGATAAAAACAGAATTTTTGATGTGGAATGCTACCTAGCATAATCTTCAATGTAATCTTATTTATTGTGGAAAGAATATTCAGGTCCATAAGATTCAAGACAAAAGTTTAATGTTGACATAAAAATAATAATACTTCAAGCATACTAACTAAGCAATCATGTCTTCTCAAAATAACATGGCCAAAGAAAGTTCATCCCTTCAAAATCATATAGTTTGGTCATGCTCCATTTTCGTCACACAAAATGCTCCCATCATGCACAACCCCGATGACAAGCCAAGCAATTGTTTCATACTTTAGTAATCTCAAACTTTTTTCAACTTTCACGCAATACATGAGCGTGAGCCATGGACATAGCACTATGGGTGGAATAGAGTATAATGATGGGGGTTGCGTGAAGACAAAAAAGGAGAAAGTCTCACATTGACGCGGCTAATCAACGGGCTAGGGAGATGCCCATCAATTGATGCCAATGCGAGGAGTAGGGATTTCCATGCAACGGATGCACTAGAGCTATAAATGTATGAAAGCTCAATAAAAGAAACTAAGTGGGTGTGCATCCAACTCGCTTGCTCACGAAGACCTAGGGCATTTGAGGAAGCCCATCGTTGGAATATACAAGCCAAGTTCTATAATGAAAAATTCCCACTAGTATATGAAAGTGACAATATAAGGGACTCTCTATCATGAAGATCATGGTGCTACTTTGAAGCACAAGTGTGGAAAAAGGATAGTAGCATTGTCCCTTTTATTTCTCTTTTTTTATTTTTTATTTGGCCCCTTTTCTTAATTGGCCTTTCTTTTTTTCCCTTTTTTATTTGGCCTTTTATTTGGCCTTTCTCTTTTTTTGGGACAATGCTCTATTAATGATGATCATCACACTTCTATTTATTTACAGCTCAAAGATTACAACTCGATACTAGAACAAAGTATGACTCTATATGAATGCCTCCGGCGGTGTACCAGGATGGGCAATGACTCATGAGTGACATGTATGAAAGAATTATGAACGGTGGCTTTGCCACAAATACGATATAACGAGGTTTATGTGTGATAGAGCGTATCATATCACGGGGTTTGGATGCACCGGCGAAGTTTGCGCCAACTCTCAATGTGAGAAAGGGCAATGCACGGTACCGAAGAGGCTAGCAATGATGGAAGGGTGAGAGTGCGTATAATCCATGGACTCAACATTAGTCATAAAGAACTCACATACTTATTGCAAAAATCTACAAGTCATCAAAAACCAAGCACTACGTGCATGCTCCTAGGGGGATAGATTGGTAGGAAAAGACCATTGCTCGTCCCCGACCGCCACTCATAAGGATGACAATCAAAGAACACCTCATGTTTCAAATTTGTCACACAACGTTTACCATACGTGCATGCTACGGGACTTGCAAACTTTAACACAAGTATTTCTCAAATTCACAATTACTCAACTAGCACAACTTTAATATCACTATCTCCATATCTCAAAACAATCATCAGGTATCAAACTTCTCTTAGTATTAAATGCACTTATATGAAAGTTTTTATTATACCCATCTTGGATGCCCATCATATTAGGACTAATTTCATAACCAAAGCAAATTACCATGCTGTTTAAGACTCTCAAAATAACATAAGTGAAGCACGAGAGTTCGTCTATTTCTTCAAAATATATCCACCGCCGTGCTCTAAAAGATATAAGTGAAGCACTAGAGCAAACACCAAACTACTCCGAAAGATATAAGTGAAGATCAATGAGTAGTCGAATAATTATCCAACTATGTGAAGACTCTCTAAAATTTAAGAATTTCAGATCTTGGTATTTTATTCAAACAGCAAGCAAAACAAAATAAAATAAAATGACGCTCCAAGCAAAACACATATCATGTGGTGAATAAAAATATAGCTCCAAGTAAAGTTACCGATGAACGAAGACGAAAGAGGGGAAGCCATCCGGGGCATCCCCAAGCTTAGGCTCTTGGTTGTCCTTGAATATTACCTTGGGGTGCCTTGGGCATCCCCACGCTTAGGCTCTTGCCACTCCTTATTCCATAGTCCATCGAATCTTTACCCAAAACTTGAAAACTTCACAACACAAAACTCAACAGAAAACTCGTAAGCTCCGTTAGTATAAGAAAATAAAACCACCACTTAGGTACTGTTGTGAACTAATTCTTTATTTATATTGGTGTAATATCTACTTTATTCCAACTTCTCTATGGTTCATACCCTCCGATACTACTCATAGATTCATCAAAATAAGCAAACAACACGTAGAAAACAGAATCTGTCAAAAACAGAACAGTCTGTAGTAATCTGTATCAAACGTATACTTCTAGAACTCCAAAAATTCTGAAATAAATTGGTGGACCTGAGGAATTTGTCTATTAATAATCTGCAAAAAGAATCAACCTAAAAGCACTCTCCAGTAAAAATGGCAGCACATCTCGTGAGCGCTAAAGTTTCTGTTTTTTACAGCATGATCATAAAGACTTCACCCAAGTCTTCCCAAAGGTTCTACTTGGCACAAACACTAATTAAAACATAAAACCACATCCAACCAGAGGCTAGATAGATTATTTATTGCTAAACATGAGAAAAAATCAAGGAAATAAAATAAGATTGGGTTGCCTCCCAACAAGTGCTAACATTTAACGCCCCTAGCTAGGCATGATGATTTCAATGATGCTCACAAAAAAGATAAGAATTGAAACATAAAGGGAGCATCATGAAGAATATGACTAGCACATTTAAGTCTAACCCACTTCCTATGCATAGGGATTTTGTGAGCAAACAACTTATGGGAACAATAATCAACTAGCATAGGAAGGCAAAACAAGCATAACTTCAAAACTTTAAGCACATAGAGAGAAAACTTGATATTATTGCAATTCCTACAAGCATATATTCCTCCCTCATAATAATTTTCAGTAGCATCATGGATGAATTCAAAAATATAACCAGCACCTAAAGCATTATTTTCATGATCTACAAGCATAGAAAATTTACTACTCTCTATGTAAGCAAAATTCTTCTCAATCGGAATAGTGGGAGTATCATAAGAGACTCGAATACTATAAATTGTTTCCACGTTAAAAGAGTAGTGTTCAGAAAAAGGGTAATCATAATCATGAATTTTTTTATAAATATAATCATCACTCCTATTTATAGCATAAGTTTCATCACAATAATCATCATAAGTAGCAACTTTGTTCTCATCATAATCAATTGAAACCTCTTCCGAAATAGTTGATTCATCACTAAATAAAGTCATGACCTATCCAAATCCACTTTCATAAATATTATAAGATCCAACACCCTCAAAAATAGTGGGATCATTACTTCCTAAAGTTGAAATTCTTCCAAACCCACTTTCATCAATATAACCATCATAAATAGGAGGCATGCTATCATCATAATAAATTTTCTCATCAAAACTTGGGAGGCTAAATATATCATCTTCATTAAATATACCATCCCCAAGCTTGGGACAAACATTAATTGCAGCAAATATATTCTCAAACATGTCATTCTCATCAAACATAGCATCCCCAAGCTTGGGCCTTTTCATATCATAAGCATAATCACTCTCATCATTAATAGTATGGATAGCACCAATAGTATAGCAATTATCATCATCACAATGAGTAATAGGAGCAATATCATTTGGGAGGGATACCTTTTCACCTTTGCTTCTCCGTCTTTTCTTTTTCTTCTTCACATTATGTGTGGGTTTAATCCTCTTTTTAGAGCTCCTTATTAATGAGACTGGTTGAATAGAAGGCTCCTCCTCGTTAACTGATTCATCATAAGAAATAATTGGAAGATAATGGGAAGTCTCTTCCCTTTCATTAGTATTATCTTCATCTTCTATTTGTTTTCTTGTGTTTATGTAATTGGCAATATAAGGATTTTCAATGCAATTCACCGCACAATACATAAAAATTTCTTCTAGATCAAAATCAAGAACTTTATCAAGGACAAATTCTAGCATATCCTTAGTTATACGTTTCATTTCTTCATAACCCAAAAGCAAACTAAGTTCATTATGATGTGCAAGGGAAATCAAGTCATCACAATTTTTGGACACGATACAATCATGAAACAACTTGCATTGGGGATTTAAACGACCACGTTCATTGCAAAGTTCACAAGGATGGCAAAGAAATTTTAAATTTTCAGCACAGGCATCTAGCCTCTCTTGCAACCATTTAGTTTCTAAATACTTATGCCTCTTGCAAAATCTATCTTCCCTATTTGGTGTGTACTTGCAATCTCTATGCACTCCACAAAAATTTACATGCTTATAAGAGACATTTTCATCATGACTAGTGCAATCATCATTAGTACTATGGATATTCAAAGAGTTCATACTAACAACATTGCAATCATGCTCATTATTCAAAGATTTAGTGCCAAACATTCTAATGCATTCTTCCTCTAGCAATTTAGCACAATTATCGGAATCCTTATTTTCATGAAAGATATTAAAAAGATGAAGCATATGAGGCACCCTCAATTCCATTTTTTTGTATTTTTCTTTTATAAACTAAACTAGTGATAAAACAAGAAACTAAAAGATTCGATTGCAAGATCTAAAGATATACCTTCAAGCACTCACCTCCCCGGCAACGGCGCCAGAAACTGCTTGATGTCTACTACACAACCTTCTTCTTGTAGACGTTGTTGGGCCTCCAAGTGCAGAGGTTTGTCGGACAGTAGCAAATTTCCCTCAAGTGGATGACCTAAGGTTTATCAATCTGTGGGAGGCGTAGGATGAAGATGGTCTCTCTCAAGCAACCCTGCAACCAAATAACAAAGAGTCTCTTGTGTCCCCAACACACCCAATACAATGGTAAATTTTATAGGTGCACTAGTTCGACGAAGAGATGGTGATACAAGTGCAATATGGATAGTAGATATAGGTTTTTGTAATCTGAAAATATAAAAACATCAAGGTAACTAATGATAAAAGTGAGCGTAAACAATATTTCAATGCTAGGAAACAATATTTCAATGCTAGGAAACAAGGCCTAGGGTTCATACTTTCACTAGTGCAAGTTCTCTCAACAATAATAACATAATTAGATCATATAACAATCCCTCAACATGCAACAAAGAGTCACTCCAAAGTCACTAATAGCGGAGAACAAACGAAGAGATTATCGTAGGCTACGAAACCACCTCAAAGTTATCCTTTCTGACCGATCTATTCAAGAGTCCGTAGTAAAATAACACAAAGCTATTCTTTCCATTCGATCTATCATAGAGTTCGTACTAGAATAACACCTTAAGACACAAATCAACCAAAACCCTAATGTCACCTAGATACTCCAATGTCACCTCAAGTATCCGTGGGTATGATTATATGACATGCATCATACAATCTCAGATTCATCTATTCAAACCAACACAAAGTACTTCAAAGAGTGCCCCAAAGTTTCTACCGGAGAGTCAAGACATACATCAAGTGTTCTCAAATCCTGAAAGACTCAATCCGATAAGATAACTTCAAAGGGAAAACTCAATCCATCACAAGAGAGTAGAGGGGAGAAACATCATAAGATCCAACTATAATAGCAAAGCTCGCGATACATCAAGATCGTGCCAAATCAAGAACACGAGAGAGAGAGAGATCAAACACATAGCTACTGGTACATACCCTCAACCCCGAGGGTGAACTACTCCCCCCTCGTCATGGAGAGCGCCGGGATGATGAAGATGGCCACCGGAGAGGGATTCCCCCCTCCGGCAGCGTGCCGGAACGGGTCTAGATTGGTTTTCGGTGGCTACAGAGGCTTGCGGCGGCGGAACTCCCGATCTAGGTTATGTTCTGGGGGTTTCCGTATATATAAGAGGTTTTGGCGTCGAGAACAAGTCAGGGGGGGTCTCTGGGCTGTCCACGAGGTAGGGAGGCGCGCCCAGGGGGTGGGCACGCCCCCCACCCTCGTGGGCAGCCCGGGACTCTTCTGGCCCAACTCTTTTACTCCATGGCCTTCTTTTGGTCCAAAAATAAGTTCCGTGAAGTTTCAGGTCAATTGGACTCCGTTTGGTTTTCCTTTTCTGCGATACTCAAAAACAAGAAAAAAAACAGAATCTGGCACTGGGCTCTAGGTTAATAGGTTAGTCCCAAAAATAATATAAAAGTGTATAATAAAGCCCATTAAGCATCCTAAACAGATAATATAATAGCATGGAACAATCAAAAATTATAGATACGTTGGAGACGTATCAGCGGCCACGAGGTAGGGAGGTGCGCCCCCCACCCTCGTGGGCCCCTCATGGCTCCACCGACCTGCTTCTTTCGCCTATATATACTCATATACCCTGAACACATCCAGGAGCACCACGAAACCCTATTTCCACCACCGCAACCTTCTGTAACTGTGAGATCCCATCTTGGGGCCTTTTCCGGCGCTCCGCCGGAGGGGGAATCGATCATGGGGGGCTTCTACATCAACACCATAGCCTCTCCGATGATGTGTGAGTAGTTTACCACAGACCTTCGGGTCCATAGTTATTAGCTAGATGGCTTCTTCTCTCTCTTTGGACCTCAATACAAAGTTCTCCTCGATTCTCTTAGAGATCTATTCGATGTAATTATTTTTGCGGTGTGTTTGTCGAGATCCGATGAATTGTGGGTTTATGATCAAGATTATCTATGAACAATATTTGATTCTTCTCTGAATTCTTATATGCATGATTTAATATCTTTGCAAGTCTCTTGGAATTATCAGTTTGGTTTGGCCTACTAGATTGATCTTTCTTGCAATAGGAGAAGTGCTTAGCTTTGGGTTCAATCTTGCGGTGTCCTTTCCCAATGACAGCAGGGGCAGCAAGGCACATATTGTATTGTTGCCATCGAGGATAAAAAGATGGGGTTTATATCATATTGCTTGAGTTTATCCCTCTACATCATGTCATCTTGCCTAATGCGTTACTCTGTTCTTATGAACTTAATACTCTAGATGCATGCTGGATAGCGGTCGATGTGTGGAGTAATAGTAGTAGATGCAGAATCGTTTCGGTCTACTTGTCACGGACGTGATGCCTATATACATGATCATGCCTAGATATTCTCATAACTATGCACTTTTCTATCAATTGCTCGACAATAATTTGTTCACCCACCGTAGAATATGCTATCTTGAGAGAAGCCACCGGTGAAACCTATGGCCTCCGGGTCTATCTTCCATCATATTAATCTCCCGCCAACTAGCTATTTCTGTCGCCGTTTATTTTGCAAACTTTACTTTTCCATCTATACAACAAAAATACCAAAAATATTTATCTTGTTATCTTTATCAGATCTCATTTTTGCAAGTGGTCGTGAAGAGATTGACAACCCCTTTATCGCGTTGGTTGCAAGGTTCTTGATTGTTTGTGCAGGTACGAGGGATTTGCGTGTAGTCTCCTACTGGATTGATAACTTGGTTCTCAAAAACTGAGGGAAATACTTATGCTACTTTGTTGCATCACCCTTTCCTCTTCAAGGGAACCAACACATGCTCAAGAGGTAGCAAGAAGGATTTCTGGCGCCGTTGCCGGGGGGATCTACGCACAAGTCAAGACATACCAAGTACCCATCACAAACTCTTCTCCCTCGCATTACATTATTTGCCATTTGCCTCTCGTTTTCCTCTCCCGCACTTCACCTTTGTCGTTTTATTCGCCCTCTTTTTCCGTCCATCTCTTTTCGCTTGCTTCTTGTGTCTCCGTGTGTTAGATCGTTTGTTTCGTCGTTATGGCTTGTCCTTCTATCATTGTTAGTACTCCCGATCATGAAGTTCTTAATTTTAAACAAAGGGAGGGAGAAAATCTAAAAGATGCTTGGCATATAATTTGCAATGCTCAGAATAGATCTACTAGGACGCAATCTACTTCCATTCTTCTTCACAATTTTTATGTAGGCATCACTCCTTGGAACAGATATATTCTTGATACCATTACCGGAGGGTATTTCTTGGGTAGCCATACTTTTGATTCTTATATTGCTATGTTAGATTTGTTTGGCTCACCACCTCTTTTGGTTAATAGAACTATTTTAACTTTGGAACATGTGATGCAAAGGCTTGAAATTATTGAAAATAAAGTTTCCACTATAGAGTTGATTGAAAATTTGGATAAAAATATCCACAACCAAATTACCCAATACGAATCTAAGGTAGGAGTTACTCTGAAAAATTCTAAAGAAAAGGAACCCATAGTTAACGAAAAGATAGATCAAGATTCCACAAGAATTGATAAACTTGAGGATATAATTACCAACTTAGGGTCTGCCTTTTCTTGCGTGAAAAATACCCCAAACCCTCCTACTACTAAAGTTGCCAAGTTTATGTATGTGCCTAAAAATAAAGGTGAATCTTCTAGTAAGGAAAATACGGATCTCAAATCAATAAGTGTTCACCCCAACTTTTTCGCTATCATTAAGGAACCTCTTGCTACAAATGAATGTCTTGATTTCTTGCCTAGGAGTTTGATCATTAACAAAAAGAAGGAAACTCCTAAGGGTTTATAAGTGATCTATTGAAGAATTGCCAACCAAATATGACAATACCTAGATCTATTCTTGCTTTTATGCCTAGCTAGGGGCGTTAAACGATAGCGCTTGTTGGGAGGCAACCAAATTTTATTTTTTCCTTGCTTTTTGTTTCTGTTTAGTAATAAATTATTCATCTAGCCTCTGTTTGGATGTGTTTTTATGTTTTAATTAGTGTTTGTGCCAAGTAGAACCAATAGGATCTTCTTGGGTGATAATTGTTTGATCTTGCTGAAAAAGACAGAAACTTTGCGCTCACGAAAATAATTGTTAAAATTCACCAGAACGTGATAAATTGCTAATTCTTTTTGCAGTAGATCAATATACAAATTATCCAGGATTTCCTAATTTTTCAGAATTTTTGGAGTTCCAGAAGTATCCGAACAAATCTGTTTGCAACAGACTGTTCTGTTTTTTGACAGATTCTGTTTTTCGTGTGTTGTTTGCTTATTTTGATGAATCTATGGCTAGTATCGGGGGGTATGAACCATAGAGAAGTTGGAATACAGTAGGTTTAAAACACATATAAATAAATAATGAGTTCATTACAGTACCTTAAGGGTGTGGTTTGTTTTCTTATACCAACGGAGCTCATGAGATTTTCTGTTGAGTTTTGTGTTGTGAAGTTTTCAAGTTTTGGGTAAAGATTTGATGGATTTTGAAATAAGGAGTGGCAAGAGCCTAAGCTTGGGGATGCCCAAGGCACATCAAGGTAAAATTCAAGGACAACCAAAAGCCTAAGCTTGGGGATGCCGCGGAAGGCATCCCCTCTTTCGTCTTCATCTATCAGTAACTTTACTTGAGGCTATATTTTTATTCACCACATGATATGTGTTTTGCTTGGAGCGTCTTGTATGATTTGAGTATTTGCTTTTTAGTTCACCACAATCATCCTTGCTGTACACACCTTTTGGAGAGACACACATGAATCGGAATTTATTAGAATACTCTATGTGCTTGACTTATATCTTTTGAGCTAAATAATTTTGCTCTAGTGCTTCACTTATATCTTTTAGAGCACGGTGGTGGTTTTATTTTATAGAAATTATTGATCTCTCATGATTCACTTATATTATTTTGAGAGTCCTTTAGAACAGCATGGTAATTTTCTTTGGCTATAAAATTAGTCCTAATATGATAGGCATCCAAGATGGGTGTAATAAAAACTTTCATAAAAAGTGCATTGAATGCTATGAGAAGTTGGATACTTGATGATTGTTTTGAGATATGAAGGTGGTAATATTAGAGTCATGCTAGTTGAGTAGTTGTGATTTTGAGAAATACTAGTGTTGAAGTTTGCAAGTCCCATAGCATGCACGTATGGTAACCGTTGTGTGACAAATTTGAAACATGAGGTGTTCTTTGATTGTCATCCTTATGAGTGGCGGTCGGGGATGAGCGATGGTCTTTTCCTACCAATCTATCACCCTAGGAGCATGTGCGTAATGCTTGGTTTTTGATGACTTGTAGATTTTTGCAATAAGTATGTGAGTTCTTTATGACTAATGTTGAGTCCATGGATTATACGCACTCTCACCTTTCCATCATTGCTAGCCTCTTCGGTACCGTGCATTGCCCTTTCTCATCTTGAGAGTTGGTGCAAACTTCGCCGGTGCATCCAACCCCCGTGATATGATATGCTCTATCACACATAAACCTCCTTATATCTTCCTCAAAACAGCCACCATACCTACCTATTATGGCATTTCCATAGCCATTCCGAGATATATTGCCATGCAACTTTCCATCGTTTCATTTATTATGACACGCTTCATCATTGTCATATTGCCTTGCATGATCATGTAGTTGACATCGTATTTGTGGCAAAGCCACCATGCATAATTTATCATACATGTCACTCTTGATTCATTGCCCATCCCGGTACACCGCCGGAGGCACTCATATAGTCATATTTTGTTCTATTATCGAGTTGTAATCATTGAGTTGTAAATAAATAGAAGTGTGATGATCATCATTAAATAGAGCATTGTCCAAAAAAAAGAGAAAAAACTAGAAAGGCCAAAAAAAGAAAAGGAAAGGCCCAAAAAAAGAGAAAAGAAATAAAAGGGACAATGCTACTATTCTTTTTTTCCACACTTGTGCTTCAAAGTAGCACCATGATCTTTATGATAGAGAGTCTCTTGTTTTGTCACTTTCATATACTAGTGGGAATTTTTCATTATAGAACTTGGCTTGTATATTCCAACAATGGGCTTCCTCAAATGCCCTAGGTCTTCGTGAGCAAGCAAGTTGGATGCACACCCACTTAGTTTCTTTTATTGAGCTTTCATACATTTATAGCTCTAGTGCATCCGTTGCATGGCAATCCCTACTCCTTGCATTGACATCAATTGATGGGCATCTCCCTAGCCCATTGATTAGCCGCGTCAATGTGAGACTTTCTCCTTTTTTGTCTTCTCCACACAACCCCCATCATTATATTCTATTCCACCCATAGTGCTATGTCCATGGCTCACGCTCATGTATTGCGTGAAAGTTGAAAAAGTTTGAGATTACTAAAGTATGAAACAATTGCTTGGCTTGTCATCGGGGTTGTGCATGATGAGAGCATTTTTGTGACAAAAATGAAGCATAGCCAAACTATATGATTTTGTAGGGATAAGCTTTCTTTGGCCATGTTATTCTGAGAAGACATAATTGCTTAGTTAGTATGCTTGAAGTATTATTATTTTTATGTCAATATTAAACTTTTATCTTGATCTTTCGGATCTGAACATTCATGCCACAATAAAGAGAATTACTTACAAAATTATGTTAGGTAGCATTCCACATCAAAAATTCTATTTTTATCATTTACCTACTCGAGGACGAGGAGGAATTAAGCTTGGGGATGCTTGATACGTCTCCAACGTATCTATAATTTTTGATTGTTCCATGCTATTATATTATCTGTTTTGGATGTTTAATGGGCTTTATTATGCACTTTTATATTATTTTTGGGACTAACCTATTAACCGAAGGCCCAGTGCAAATTGTTGTTTTTTGCCTACTTCAGTGTTTCGCAGAAAAGGAATATCAAGCGGAGTCCAAACGGAATGAAACCTTCGCGAGGATCGTTTTTGGAACAAACGCAATCCAGGAGACTTGGAGTGGATGTAAAGGAAGCAACGAGGCGGCCACGAGGTAGGGAGGTGCGCCCAGGGGGGTAGGCATGCCCCCCACCCTCGTGTGCCCCTCGTGGCTCCACCGACCTACTTCTTTCGCCTATATATACTCATATACCCTGAAAACATCCAGGAGCACCACAAAACCCTACTTCCACCGCTGCAACCTTCTGTACCCGTGAGATCCCATCTTGGGGCCTTTTCCGGTGCTCCGCCGGAGGGGGAATCGATCACGGAGGGCTTCTACATCAACACCATAGCCTCTCCGATGATGTGTGAGTAGTTTACCACAGACCTTCGGGTCCATAGTTATTAGCTAGATTGCTTCTTCTCTCTCTTTGGATCTCAATACAAAGTTCTCCTCGATTCTCTTGGAGATCTTCTCGATGTAATTCTTTTTGCGGTGTGTTTGTCGAGATCCGATGAATTTTAGGTTTATGATCAAGATTATCTATGAACAATATTTGATTCTTCTCTGAATTCTTATATGCATGATTTAATATCTTTGCAAGTCTCTTCGAATTATCAGTCTGGTTTGGCCTACTAGATTGATCTTTCTTGCAATAGGAGAAGTGCTTAGCTTTTGGTTCAATCTTGCGGTGTCCTTTCCCAGTGACAGCAGGGGCAGCAAGGTGATACAACTCCAACGAATCTACTTTTCCAAACACTTTTGCCCTTGTTTTGGACTCTAACTTGCATGATTTGAATGGAACTAACCCGGACTGACGCTATTTTCAGCAGAATTGCCATGGTGTTATTTTTGTGCAGAAATAAAAGTTATCGAAATGACCTGAAAATCAACGGAGATTATTTTTGGAATTAATAAAAAATACTGGCGAGAGAATCAAGGCCAGGGGGCCCACACCCTGTCCACGAGGGTGGGGGGCGCGCCTACCCCCCTGGGCGTGCCCCCTGCCTCGTGGGCCCCCTGGAGCTCCACCGACCTCAACTCCAACTCTATACATTCACGTTCAGGGAGAAACAAATCAAAGAGAGGAATTCATCGTGTTTTACGATACGGAGCCGCCGCCAAGCCCTAATCTCTCTCGGGAGGGCTGATCTGGAGTCCGTTCGGGGCTCCGGAGAGGGGAATCCGTCGCCATCGTCGTCATCAACCATCCTCCATCACCAATTTCATGATGCTCACCGCCGTGCGTGAGTAATTCCATCGTAGGCTTGCTGGACAGTGATGGGTTGGATGAGATTTATCATGTAATCGAGTTAGTTTTGTTAGGGTTTGATCCCTAGTATCCACTATGTTCTGAGATTGATGTTGCTATGACTTTGCTATGCTTAATGCTTGTCACTAGGGCCCGAGTGCCATGATTTCAGATCTGAACATATTATGTTTTCATGAATATATGTGAGTTCTTGATCCTATCTTGCAAGTCTATAGTCACCTACTATGTGTTATGATCCGGCAACCCCGAAGTGACAATAATCGGGACCACTCCCGGTGATGACCGTGGTTTGAGGAGTTCATGTATTCACTATGTGTTAATGCTTTGGTCCGGTACTCTATTAAAAGGAGGCCTTAATATCCCTTAGTTTCCATTAGGACCCCGCTGCCACGGGAGGGTAGGACAAAAGATGCCATGCAAGTTCTTTTCCATAAGCACGTATGACTATATTCGGAATACATGCCTACATTACATTTATGAATTGGAGCTAGTTCTGTGTCACCCTATGTTATAACTGTTGCATGAATAATCGCATCCGGCATAATTCTCCATCACCGATCCAATGCCTACGAGCTTTTCACATATTGTTCTTCACTTATTTACTTTTCCGTTGTTACTGTTGCAATCACTACAAAACTGTCACTGTTACTTTTTCCACCATTACCGTTACTTCCATACTACTTTGCTACTAAATACTTTGCTGCAGATATTAAGTTATCCAGGTGTGGTTGAATTGACAACTCAGCTGCTAATACTTGAGAATATTCTTTGGCTCCCCTTGCGTCGAATCAATAAATTTGGGTTGAATACTCTACCCTCGAAAACTGTTGCGATCCCCTATACTTGTGGGTTATCAAGACTATTTTCTGGCGCCGTTGCCGGGGAGCATAGCTCTATTCTTTGAGTCACTTGGGATTTATATCTGCTGGTCACTATGAGGAACTTGAAAGATGAGAAAACCAAGATTTCTCCCTCAACTACGAGGGGAGGTAAGGAACTGCCATCTAGCTCTACACTTGATTCACCTTCTGTTTTGAGTAAGCTTGCGACACCTAAACCTGCTTCTTCTATTAATTCTGATATGTCACATGTTATTGATGATGCCACTTCTGCTATGCATGATACTTATGATGAAACTACTTCTCACTACTAGGGAAAACCTTATATACAGAACTTTAGTAGTAGCGCTTGTTAAAAAAGGGCGCTAGTGCTAAATAGCAGTAGCGCGTGTAGGATAAGGGCGCTACAGATACAAACGTAGCAGTAGCGCGCCTAACTATAAACGCGCTACAACTAAAGTTCTCACGACTAAGCCGATAAGCTACACATAGTAGTAGCGTTCTTGTTTAAACCGCACTACAGCTATGTCTATTGTAGCAGCGCGTTTAAGTAGAAAGGCGCTACTGCTAACGATAAGAAAATAAATCAAACAACAAATAGAAAAGTAAATGAAAATGAAAGAAATAGAAAAAGGAGAAAGGAAAAAAATAAAATGTAAAGAAAAATAGATGAGAAAGGGAAAAAAAGAGACAGGCTTAGCAGTAGCGCGTTTTGTGAAACGCGCTATAGCTAACTTAGCTATAACGCGTTACCGCTATGTTTCACTTAACCAGCGGTTTTCCCTCCACCCGGCCACCACTTCTCCCCCAAATCCCTCGCCCCCACTTCGCCGCCGTGTCCCCAATTCGCCGTCGCCACCCTTCGCCGCCGTCTCCTGCCGACGTCGACGCCCCCGGAGCCACCAGAGCCGCGCGCCTTCGACGCCACTAGAGCCGTCCCCAATGCCACCGAAGCCGCGCAGCCTCATCAACGCCACCGGAGCCTCCCTCAGCGCCACCGGAGCCACCCTCGACGCCCCTGCCTCCCTCGCCACAACTGCCTCCCTCACCGTCACCGGAGACGCCCCTGCCTCACTCGCCACCACCGCCTCCCTCGCCACCACCGGAGCCATCGTCCGTAAGCACCCCTCCTCTCTCTCTCTCTCTCTGATGCATAGCACAAACATTGGACATACTAACTATCTAGGTTAACTAGTTTAATTAGGTTAATTTTCTAGGTTAGTGCAAAAATGTAGTTAGTGCTTTCACAGAGAACTAGTTAGGTTATCTAGTTTAATTAGGTTAATTATCTAGGTTAAGAAAAAATGTATTTAGGGCTTTGACAGAGAACTAGCTAGGTTAACTAGTTTAATTAGGTTAATTATCTAGGTAAACTAGGTTAACAAGCTAGGTTAACTAACTAGCTAGGTTAATTTGGTTCGTTAGGTTAACAAGCTAGGTTAACTAGGTTCGCTAGGTTAGAGGAAAAAATTATTTTCGACCACTATTTTTCTAGGAAAAGAATTTAGGCAAGTTTTATTTTAAAGATGATCCCTTCCTATACTTTTATTGTTGATTATATCTTTTCATTGAAGTGGTCATGTTATATCTTTTCATTGAAGTGGATCGATTGTGCCCAAGTGGCCTTTTGTTGTTTCCAAGGAATGAAGCTGAGTGGCCTATGTTTTGCCGGAATGTTGATTCATTTTCGTTCCGGCAAATTTCAGGTTCTCGATTTGTCCACTTTTTAGCAAAGGTCATGCCGAAATTTTCCGTGATGGATGACACGACATGTTGGAGTGATTGTCGATATATGACAATGTGTCTGTTTAGTCCATACTTTCTGTATGACGAAACTTTGAGTTATGCACGACGAAACTTTATTTGTGATGTAATTAAACTATCGTCCTTGACTAGCGACGATCACTCTAGTTAGGGCATTTTGGGTACGATCAACTTTGTTATTTATGCTTATGATATGTTGCTTCTATTTTTGCCAAGTCTGTCTCTTTCTGTTGCTCAACTATATATGTTGCATATCATCGACTCATGTGACGATGTAGGTGCATAGATCATCGATGGCGAAGAAGTGCTACGCCAGGAGTATATATACGACGAGTGGCCGGAGTGTCAGGCCCAGGTGTACCGGTTTCCGATTTCCGAGCGACAGGCAGTAGTTAGTTTAGGTTCACGCTAATGCGAGAGAGGGATACGAACTCGTGTACTGCATAGTTCCGCTCTCACTCAAAGTGATAGCTCTTCTCAAGTATATCATTGTTTAGATGGATGACGATGTAGTTGCAAGTAATCGAGACTTGTATCGCTATTTTCGAGATGATGACGAGAGACCACTTTGTGTTGGATGATGATTATGATGATGACATGATTTGTTGAGACTAGTTGTATGTATATGCTATGATTACATTTGTATGTGTATGATATGCTAAAGATTATTGTAGAAAGCCTATTCAAATACAATACAAATATGCAGAAAAAAAAACTAATAAAACTAGTAGTAGCGAGGGGTAGAAAGTTAGCAGTAGCGCCTCCTTACCAGTAGCGCTTCCAGGTAAAAACCGCTGCAGATATTGTCAGCAGCGCTCTTCACCAAAGCGCGCTACTGCTATCCATGTATAGCAGTAGCGTGGGACGACAGGCGCTACTGCTACATGTTAGCTGTAGCGCCTTATCAGTGGCGCACCGTCCCGCGCTACTGATAGGCATAAAACCCGCGCTGCTGCTAGGCTTTTCCCTAGTAGTGTCTATGCTTGATACTACTGTGCCACTTGGTGAATTTCTTGATGAACAACTTGCTAGGGCTAGAGAGAATGAAATTATTGAAATTAATAATAGTGATGAAAGTGATGATGAAGATTCTCCCCCTAGATATGAATTGCATGTTGTGCCTGAGGGTTATGTTATGGATGAAGAAACTGCTAGGGACTTTCTTGCTTGCAATGATAGAAGTGATCTTAAGAAATTATTAGCTAATCTTAAAGAAAAATGTCTGAATGCTAGAATGAAATATGATCCTGCTTATGCTACTTCACTTATCTTTATTACTGATAAGGATTATGATTTCTCTGTTGATACTGAGATAATTACTTTGGTTGAATCTGATCCT
This sequence comes from Triticum aestivum, assembly GCF_018294505.1. Classification (NCBI taxonomy): domain Eukaryota; kingdom Viridiplantae; phylum Streptophyta; class Magnoliopsida; order Poales; family Poaceae; genus Triticum; species Triticum aestivum. The sequence goes on along the minus strand of NC_057799.1, from coordinate 39,412,148 downwards.
TTCTATAGCTATGAATCTGAAACTGTTGTGGTACATCTTACTAAATTAAATGACATAGCCACCCTGTTCACTAATGATGAGAAAACTCGCTACTATTATATCCTTAAATTATTTCCGTCCTCATTAAAGGGTGATGCTAAGATATGGTTTAATTCTCTTGATCCTGGTTGTGTGCGTAGTCCCCAGGATATGATTTACTACTTCTCTACTAAATATTTCCCCGCTCATAAGAAACAAGCTGCCTTAAGGGAAATATATAATTTTGTGCAAATTGAAGAAGAGAGTCTCCCACAAGCTTGGGGGAGGCTTCTCCAATTACTTAATGCTTTGCCTTATCACCCTCTCAAGAAAAATGAAATACTTGATATCTTTTATAATGGACTAACCGATGCTTCTAGAGACCACCTGGATAGTTGTGCTGGTTGTGTTTTCAGGGAAAGAACAGTTGATCAAGCTGAATTGCTATTGAATAATATGTTGGCTAATGAAAATAATTGGACACTTCCTGAACCAACTCCAAAGCCAACTCCGAAGAAAAGGGGTATTCTATTTCTCAGTCCTGAAGATATGCAAGAGGCAAATAAATCTATGAAAGAAAAGGGTATTAAAGCTGATGATGTTAAGAATTTACCTCCTATTGAAGAAATACATGGTCTTAATTTGCCACCTGTTGAAGAAACAGACGGTCTTGATAACCCGACACAGGTAGTAAAGGTAAACTCTCTCTATAGATATGATAAAGCTGAAATCCCTCCTGCTAAGTTTGCTAGCCAATGTTTGGATGAATTTGATAACTTTATGGTTAAGCAAGAAGATTTTAATGCTTATTTTGGTAGACAACTGAAACGCAATGCTTATATGATTGAACACTTGGGTGATTATATGTCTAGAGTTAAAGGTGAACTTAAACTCATTAGTAAACATGCTTCTATGGTTACCACTCAAGTAGAACAAGTACTTAAAGCTCAGAATGATTTGCTCAATGAATTGAATAGTAAGAATAATGACTTTGCTGTTAGAGTTGCGACTAGAGGGGGTAAAGTGACTCAGGAACCTTTGTATCCTGAAGGTCACCCTAAGAGAATTGAGCAGGATTCTTAGAGAACTAATGTAGATGCACCTAGTCCTTCTAAAAGGAAGAAAAAGAAAAATGATAATACTTTGCATGCTTCTAGTGAACCTGTTGTTGACACACCTGAGAATCCCAATGATATTTCTATTTCTGCTGCTGAAAAACAATCTGGTAATGAACATGAACCTAGTGATAATGTTCATGTTGATGCTCAACCTAGTAATAATAATGATGTAGAAATTGAACCTGCTGTTGATCTTGATAACCCACAATCAAAGAATCAACGTTATGATAAGAGAGACTTTGTTGCTAGGAAGCACGGTAAAGAAAGAGAACCATGGGTTCAGAAACCCATGCCTTTTCCTCCTAAACCATCCAAGAAAAAGGATGATGAGGATTTTGAGCGCTTTGCTGAAATGATTAGACCTATCTTCTTGCGTATGCGTTTTACTGATATGCTTAAAATGAATCCTTATGCTAAGTATATGAAGGATATTGTTACAAATAAAAGAAAGATACCGGAAGCTGAAATTTCCACCATGCTCGCTAATTATACTTTTAAGGGTGGAATACCAAAGAAACTTGGAGATCCAGGGATACCAACTATACCATGCTCCATTAAAAGAAACTATGTTAGAACTGCTTTATGTGATCTTAGAGCCAGTGTTAGTGTTATGCCTCTCTCTTTATACTGTAGACTTGATTTGAATAAGTTGGCACCTACTGAAATATCTTTGCAAATGGCTAATAAATCAACTGCTATACCTGTCGGCATTTGTGAGGATGTGCCTATTGTAGTTGCAAACGTAACTATTTTAACGGACTTTGTTATTCTTGATATTCCCGAGGACAATAGTATGTCTATTATTCTTGGAAGACCCTTTTTGAATACTGTAGGGGCTGTTATTGATTGCAATAAAGGCAATGTCACTTTTCATGTTAACGGAAATGAGCATACGATACACTTTCCGTGGAAACAACCTCAAGTCCACAGTATCAATTCTATTGGAAAAATTCCATCGATTATTATTGGAGGTTTTGAATTTCCTCTACCTACTGTCAAGAAGAAATATGATATTCTTATTATTGGGGATGTGCATATCCCCGTTGAGGTAACATAGTGTTATTCGAAATTTCTCCGGTTCCATGTTATTCGGAATGAGCTTGTTAACAAGACTTGATCAACCTTGTTAGTGGATTCCTTTTGATGAGCATGAGATGGATGAAGTTAGAAAGCACAACCCTCTGTACCCTCCTTTTACTTTCTGTAATTTAGATTAAATAAAGCAAAAATAGTATTTTATGTCTATTTTCTGAATTATCCGTGAAATAAAAAATAACCCAAAAATAGAAGTTCTCCAAATGCCCCGAAAATAAAATATGATTTTTTCTAGAATATTTGAGAATATCTGGCACTGAGAACACAGCAGGGGGAGCAAGCACCTGGCCACGAGGGTCCAGGGCGCGCCTACCCCCCTGGGCGCGCCCCCTGCCTCATGGGCCCATGGTGGCTCCCCTCCACTTATTCCAGCCACCACACACTCCTTCTTCCTCCCAAAAAATCACCAACCAGCTCAAGTACGAGTTCTTGCTCATTTTGCTACGATTTTCGATCTCCTTGCTCAAAGCTCCACTCACAAAACTGCTTTGGGGGATTGTTCATCAGTATGTGACTCCTCCATTGATCCAATTAGTTTTTGTTCTAGTGCTCTATTCATTGCAAATTTTTGCTGCCTAGGTGACCCTGTTCTTGAGCTTGCATGTCAAATTTATATGGTCCCAAGTAGTTCTAATGCATGATATAGTCTCTAGGCACTTGTGGGAGTAGTTGCTATCAATTTTGTTGAGTTTGGTTCACTTTTATTTGAAGTTACTAAAAATTTCAGAAATTTTTCAGAGGAAGAAATATGTTTAGGAAAATGTATCAAGGTGGTTCTTCAAGGAAGCAAGGACCCAGGCCCGCAATACGCGATGCGGACGATGAACCACCGAGGGACGCTCAAGTGCGGCCTTGTGAATGGCCGTCAGACGATTTCATGGTCCAAGCAGGAATTAAAGAGGAATTTGACGCATATGTGCGTAATGCAGAACTCGAGGGCTTCATGCAAGATAAGTGCCCTCAATACTATCACCTAACTGATTCCTTTGTGAGAAGGTTCAAATTTTCATCTTCACGTAATTCTCACACTGTCCTATTTGATATCTATAGCCAATCTTACACTATGGACTTAGAGGATTTTAGTACTGCTTGCAAACTTCCACAATGGGGTAGTATCAGTGAACCTCGCAAATATGAGTTTAGAGATTTTCTTGCTAGTATTACAGTGGGGGAGTCTAGAGATGTAACACAAGCTACCATAGGGAGCATTCATTTTCCTGCTATACATTATTTTGTTCTCTTCATAGGTAGGTGCATAAATGGTAAGGATGAAGCATGTCACATGTGTGTCCCTGATCTTAGTGTTCTTAGAAGTGTTGTTTTAGGAGATAAACAATATAACTTGGGGGCTATTGTTGCATGGAGGTTGCATAATAATGCTTTAAGTGGAGACTTTTTTGGGGGAATTTATGCAACCCGTGTGGCTAATTTTCTTGATATACCCATACAAGAAAACGATATGGAATTGCCTCCCACTTATCTAGGATATGAGGCTATGGTTCGCCACCAGTTTATTGAGAGGAACGAACAACCTCTCCAGTATCGACTAATGTTTGACAGGCGCCGCATTTTCCATGTTGCTCTCCCTGCTCCTACTTTCTTTGACATTCAGACAAAAGGGAGATTTATTATAACCAGGGAGGAGGCGAACGAGTATAAGAGGAGGACGGAGACAGCCCGCCTCCAAGCAGGAGCTCATGAGGCAATAGCTGCTGCATCTCAGTACGACCCCAACTATAACTTTGGATATCCTCCAGGCTAGCCGTGGCAGTAGACCAACTTAGGCCAAAAGCCTAAGCTTGGGGGAGTACGTATTTCTCACCGACATTACATTAATGCTCACACACTCATGCTTGTTGTCGGTGCTCATACTTTTTCATTGTATTATCCATGCTAGCTTATTTTCTTTTTCTTGCTTTCTTCTTGTGTGTTTGATAAACCTTAAGAAAAAACAAAAAAATTTAGTTGTAGCTTTTAGCTAGTTTACTTTCCTTGCTTGTAGTAGTAATTAAAAGAAAACCCAAAAAGATTTCCTGTTCTTGTTTTTGCTTGTTGGGAGCTTTCCCGTGTAAATTGTTTTTTTCTTTTCTTTGGGGGTCGTGAGGAGAAGACCATAATGAAAATGTTGAAGTGGCTCGTGTATGTATTATTGTTGATTTAACCAAGAGCCCATATTGCCTTGTCTTCTCCTGTTTATTGAATGCCTGCAGATTCCAGCTTAGTCCAATGCACGTGCACTATTATTATTATCCACATCGTTCGGTCGTGAAATTGAAAGGCAATTATGACGATATATGATGGACTGATTGAGATGAGAGAAGCTGGTATGAACTCGACCTCTCTTGTTTTTGTAAATATGATTAGTTCATCATTCCTGATTCAGCGTATTATGAATAAACATGTTTGCAATGACAATTAGAGATTATAGTTGCTTATGCCATGCTTAATTAGCTAGGAGTTTATAATGGTTTACCTTGCGTGCCAACATGCTATTAAAATGGTTGTGATGTGGTATGATAGGGTGGTATCCTCCTTTGAATGATTCAAGTGACTTGACTTGGCACATGTTCACGCATGTAGTTGAAACAAAATCAACATAGCATCCACGATATTTATGTTCATGGTGGATTATATCCTACTCATGCTTGCACTCAATGTTTATTAATTTTAATGCATGTTCATGACTGTTGTCGCTCTCTAGTTGGTCGCTTCCCAGTCTTTTTCTAGCCTTCACTTGTACTAAGCGGGAATGCTGCTTGTGCATCCACTTCCATAAACCCCAAAGTTATTCCATATGAGTCCACCATACCTTCCTATATGCAGTATCTACCTGCCGTTCCAAGTAAATATGTATGTGCCAAACGCTAAACCTTCAAATGAAATTCTGTTTTGTATGCTCGAATAGCTCATGTATCAACTAGGGATGTCTGTATCTTCCAATGAAAGTATGCTGCTCAAAATATTATTTATCTCTACTTTAAAATCGAGCTATGGCACCTCTACAAATCCTTGCTTCCCTCTGCGAAGGGCCTATCTATTTACTTTTACGTTGAGTCATCACCCTCTTATTAAAAAGCACCAGCTGGAGAGCACCGCTGTCATTTGCATCCATTACTATTAATTTATATTGGGTATGACTATGACTGGATCTCTTTGACCATGAATTACAATGTTTAGTCAGTCCTTGATCTTTAAAGGTGCTCTGCATTTATGTTTTGCGGTCTCAGAAAGGGCTAGCGAGATACCATCTTGTTATATCATATCATGATTGTTTTGAGAAAGTGTTGTCATCCGAGATTTATTATTATTGCTCGCTAGTTGATTATGCCATTGACCTGAGTAAACATGAGACCTAAGTGTTATTGTGAATATGGTTAGTTCATAATCCTTGCTGGAAACTTGAATGCTGGCTTTACATATTTACAACAACAAGAGCAAACAGAGTTTGTAAAAGTTTTTCTTTATCACTTTCAGTTTATCAACTGAATTGCTTGAGGACAACCAAAGGTTTAAGCTTGGGGGAGTTGGTACGTCTCCAACGTAACTACTTTTCCAAACACTTTTGCCCTTGTTTGGACTCTAACTTGCATGATTTGAATGGAACTAACCCGGACTGACGTTGTTTTCAGCAGAATTGCCATGGTGTTATTTTTGTGCAGAAATAAAAGTTCTCGGAATGACCTGAAAATCAACGGAGATTATTTTTGGACTTAATAAAAAAATACTGGCGAAAGAATCCAGGCCAGGGGGCCCACACCCTGTCCACGAGGGTGGGGGCACGCCTACCCCCCTGGGCGCGCCCCCTGCCCCCCTAGAGCTCCACCGACCTCAACTCCAACTCTATATATTCACGTTCGGGGAGAAAAAAACCAGGGAGAAGGATTCATCGCGTTTTACAATACGGAGCCACCGCCAAGCCCTAATCTCTCTCGGGAAGGCTGATCTGGAGTCCGTTCGGGGCTCCGGAGAGGGGAATCCGTCGCCATCGTCATCATCAACCATCCTCCATCACCAATTTCATGATGCTCACCGCCGTGCGTGAGTAATTCCATCGTAGGCTTGCTGGACGGTGATGGGTTGGATGAGATTTATCATGTAATCGAGTTAGTTTTGTTAGGGTTTGATCCCTAGTATCCACTATGTTCTGAGATTGATGTTGCTATGACTTTTCTATGCTTAATGCTTGTCACTAGGGCCCGAGTGCCATGATTTCGGATCTGAACCTATTATGTTTTCATGAATATATGTGAGTTCTTGATCCTACCTTGCAAGTCTATAGTCACCTACTATGTGTTATGATCCGGCAACCCCGAAGTGACAATAATCGAGACCACTCCCGGTGATGACCGTGGTTTGAGGAGTTCATGTATTCACTATGTGTTAATGCTTTGGTCCGGTACTCTATTAAAAGGAGGCCTTAATATCCCTTAGTTTCCATTAGGACCCCGCTGCCACGGGAGGGTAGGACAAAAGATGTCATGCAAGTTCTTTTCCATAAGCACGTATGACTATATTCGGAATACATGCCTACATTACATTGATGAATTGGAGCTAGTTCTGTGTCACCCTATGTTATAACTGTTGCATGAATAATCGCATCAGGCATAATTCTCCATCACCGATCCAATTCCTACGAGCTTTCACATATTGTTCTTCGCTCATTTACTTTTCCGTTGTTACTGTTGCAATCACTACAAAACTATCACTGTTACTTTTTCCACCATTACCGTTACTTCCATACTACTTTGCTACTAAATACTTTGCTGCAGATATTAAGTTATCCAGGTGTGGTTGAATTGACAACTCAGCTGCTAATACATGAGAATATTCTTTGGCTCCCCTTGTGTCGAATCAATAAATTTGGGTTGAATACTCTACCCTCGAAAACGGTTGCGATCCCCTATACTTGTGGGTTATCACAAGGCACGTATTGTATTGTTGCCATCGAGGATAAAAAGATGGGGTTTATATCATATTTCTTGAGTTTATCCCTCTACATCATGTCATCTTGCCTAATGTGTTACTCTGTTCTTATGAACTTAATACTCTAGATGCATGCTGGATAGCGGTCGATGTGTGGAGTAATAGTAGTAGATGCAGAATCGTTTCGGTCTACTTGTCACGGACGTGATGCCTATATACATAATCATGCCTAGATATTCTCTTAACTATGCGCTTTTCTATCAATTGCTCAACAGTAATTTGTTCACCCACTGTAGAATATGCTATCTTGAGATAAGCTACTAGTGAAACCTATGGCCCTCGGGTCTATCTTCCATCATATTAATCTCCCGCCAACTAGCTATTTCTGTCGCCGTTTATTTTGCAATCTTTACTTTTCCATCTATACAACAAAAATACCAAAAATATTTATCTTATTATCTTTATCATATCTCACTTTTGCAAGTGGCCGTGAAGGGATTGACAACCCCTTTATCACGTTGGTTGCAAGGTTCTTGATTGTTTGTGCAGGTACGAGGGATTTGCGTGTAGTCTCCTACTGGATTGATACCTTCGTTCTAAAAAACTGAGGGAAATACTTATGCTACTTTGCTACATCACCCTTTCCTCTTCAAGGGAAAACCAACGCATGCTCAACAGGTAGCATCAACTCCTTGAACTTGTCGAAAACCTTTCACAACAAGTCAAGCTTTTAGACAGTAACGTTACCGTCAGCATCAGTCTTCTTCTTGAAGATCCATTTATTCTCTATTGCTTGCCGATCATCGGGCAAGTCAACCAAAGTCCATACTTTGTTCTCATACATGGATCCCATCTCAGATTTCATGGCCTCAAGCCATTTCGTGAAATCTGGGCTCATCATTGCTTCCTCATAGTTCGTAGGTTCGTCATGGTCAAGTAACATGACTTCCAGAACAGGATTACCGTACCACTCTGGTGCGGATCTTACTCTAGTTGACCTATGAGGTTCAGTAGTAACTTGATCTGAAGTTTCATGATCATCATCATTAGCTTCCTCACTAATTGGTGTAGGAATCACTGGAACTGATTTCTGTGATGAACTACTATCCAATTCGGGAGAAGGTACAATTAACTCATCAAGTTATACTTTCCTCCCACTCACTTCTTTTGAGAGAAACTCCTTCTCTAGAAAGGATCAATTCTTAGCAATGAATATCTTGCCTTTGGATCTGTGATAGAAGGTGTACCCAACAGTCTCCTTTGGGTATCCTATGAAGACACATTTCTCCGATTTGGGTTCGAGCTTATCAGGTTGAAGGTTTTTCACATAAGCATCGCAGCCCCAAACTTTAAGAAATGACAACTTGGGTTTCTTGCCAAACCACAATTCATATGGTGTCGTCTCAACGGATTTAGATGTTACCCTATTTAACATAAATGCAGCCGCCACAAAAGCATAACCCCAAGACGATAGCGGTAAATCAGTAAGAGACATCATAGATCGCACCATATCTAATAAAGAACGATTACGACGTTCGGACACACCATTAAGCTGTGGTGTTCCAGGTGGCGTAAGTTGTGAAACTATTCCACATTGTTTCAAATGAAGACCAAACTCGCAACTCAAATATTCACCTCCACGATCGGATCGTAGAAACTTTATTCTTGTTACGATGATTTTCCACTTCACTCTAAAATTATTTGAACTTTTTCAAATGTTTCAGACTTATGTTTCATCAAGTAGATATACCCATATCTGCTCAAATCATCTGTGAAGGTCAGAAAATAACGATACCCACCGCGAGCCTCAACACTCATCGGACCGCATACATCAGTATGTATTATTTCCAACAAGTGTGTTGCTCGCTCCATTGTTCCGGAGAACGGAGTCTTAGTCATCTTGCCCATGAGGCATGGTTCGCAAGCATCAAGTGATTCATAATCAAGTGATTCCAAAAGCCCATCAGCATGGAGTTTCTTCATGCTCTTTACACCAATATGACCTAAATGGCAGTGCCACAAATAAGTTACGCTATCATTATTAACCTTGCATCTTTTGGCTTCAATATTATGAATATGTTTATCACGACAATCGAGATTCAACAAGAATAGACCACTCATCAAGGGCGCATGACCATAAAAGATATTACTCATATAAATAGAACAACCATTATTCTCTGATTTAAATGAATAACCGTCTCGTATCAAACAAGATCCAGATATAATGTTCATGCTCAACGCTGGCACCAAATAACAATTATTTAGGTCTAAAACTAATCCCGACGGTAGATATAGAGGTAGCGTGCTGACGGTGATCACATCGACTTTGGAACCATTTCCCACGCACATCGTCGCCTCGTCCTTAGCCAATCTTCGCTTAATCCGTAGCCCCTGTTTCAAGTTGCAAATATGAGCAACAAAACTAGTATCAAATACCCAGGTGCTACTACGAGCATTAGTAAGGTACACATCAATAACATGTATATCAAATATACCTTTCACTTTGCCATCCTTCTTATCCGCCAAATACTTGGGACAGTTCCGCTTCCAGTGACCAGTCCCTTTGCAGTAGAAGCACTCAGTCTCAGGCTAGGTCCAGACTTGGGCTTCTTCACTTGAGCGGCAACTTGCTTGCCGTTCTTCTTGAAGTTCCCCTTCTTCCCTTTGCCCTTTTCCTTGAAACTAGTGGTCTTGTTAACCATCAACACTTGATGCTCCTTCTTCATTCTACCTCCGCAGCCTTTAGCATCGCGAAGAGCTCGGGAATTGTCCTATCCATCCGTTGCATATTATAGTTAATCATGAAGCTTTTGTAGCTTGGTGGTAGTGATTGAAGAACTTTGTCAATGACACTATCAACAAGAAGATTAACTCCCAGTTGAGTCAAGTAGTTGTGGTACCCAGAGATTCTGAGTATATGTTCACTGACAGAACTATTCTTCTCCATCTTGTAACTATAGAACTTATTGGAGACTTCATATCTCTCAATCCGGGCATTTGCTTGAAATATTAACTTCAACTCTTGGAACATCTCATATGCTCCATGACGTTCAAAACGTCGTTGAAGTCCCGATTCTAAGCCGTAAAGCATGGCACACTGAACTATCGAGTAGTCATCAGCTGTGCTCTGCCAGACGTTAATAACGTCCGAAGTTGCTCCTGCAACGGGTTTTGCACCTAGCGGTGCTTCCAAGACGTAATTCTTCTGTGCAGCAATGAGGATAATCCTCAAGTTACGTGTAACACCCCGAGAATCATGCTACAGTAACTCTCTGAGATTAAGCTAATCATGTTGCTAAACAGGGCTTGATCACAATTGCATCACATTTCTTTTCAAACTCCTAGTTCAAACTTCAATTAAAATCAAAGTGGAAAATAAAAGTTTTCAAAAATTTAAACAAAAATGTTCGGTGGGTGCCAAATAATACACTGGTAATTATGGTGGAGAAAACACATTTTTATAAAATACCTAAATACTTTTAAATGAAATAAAATAGAAAAGATAAAAAAATAAAAAGAAAATACAACAGAAAACAGAACAGGCAAAGAAAAAAGAAAAAAAGGAGAAGGCCCTCCCCCCCCACTGGACCCCTGGCCCGACTGGGCCGACCCCCGGCCCAGTCCACCTCTCCCACTTGCCCCCTTCCCTGTTCCCCCGACCGGGGTCGGAACAGGGGCAGTCCCCGCCGCACCCCCTCGCCGGCGACGGGGAGGATAAGGGCGCCAGCAGCCCCCGCCTCCTCGGGCCTCTCTCCCACTCACCCCCGCTCACCTCTCGGCCCCTGCGCCTCTCTCTTCCCCCCCCCCAGATCTGCGCCGCTCTCTCCTTCCCCACGCCCGACGCGGTCGCCGCCGTTCACCGTCGTTCACACGGCCACCGTACCCACCTCGCCGCCCCAAGGTGTCTCCAAGGACCGCCGTCGCCCGCTGCTTCGTCTGGTGCAGCCCGTTGGAGACCGGAGCCCCTGCAACGACCTCCCCGAGCTCTTCTTCCCCGCACGGCCGCCGTCGATCGCCGCCCCGTTTCGCCGCCTCGAGCCTCCCCGAGCACGCTGCCGTCCCCCTACAGCCTCGGCGTGAGCCTCTCCCCCTCCTCCCCTGTCCTTTCTCTCTCGTGCGCCCCCTAGCTGCTTCCCCACGCGCGCCCGAACGCCGCGCCGCGGAGCTCGCCGCCGGCAAGGCTCCGGTGACCTTTTGGTCACGGGCTCAAGCCCGTTGCACTCCCCACCTCGCGTAGATGCCCCCCAGCCCCTCCGCTTGCTCGATAGCCCGCCGTAGCCTCGTTTTCGTCGGGCACCCGTGCGCGCCGCCGCCTCCGCCGCTCGCCGGCGCCGATTCCGGCCAAGTCCGGCGAAGCCCCGGCCACCACTGGATGCGGCGCTGCGAGCTCTTTCGAATGGGCCTAGCCCCGCTCCTCCCCGAGCCCCGTAGCGCGATTCCGGCCAACTCCGGCGACGGGCCGCCGCTGTTTTGGTCACCGGAGTCGCTCCGGCGCCGGCCGCCGACATGGCTGGCCTGGGGCCACCCCAGTGCCACTGCCAGTGGGCCCCGTGGGCCCCGTTGACTGGGTCAACCCAGTCAACGTGCTGACTGGGCAGGCCCAGCCACTGACATGCGGGCCCCGCCGCAAAATAAAAAAAAAGAGAAAAGAAAAATGTTTTTATAATTAAAACTAATTAATTAATCTAATCACTCACTGACAGGTGGGCCCAGTAGTTAATTAACTAAAAATTAATTAGTTTAATCTTCTGTTAACCCACTGTCTATGACAGGTGGGGCCCACTGGTCAGTTTGACCTGGTCAGCCGCTCTGTTGACCTACTGACGTCAGCATTGCCTCATGCTGACGTCATAATTCATTTTTGCTTAATTCAAATAATTCCAGAAATTCAAATAAACTTTGAAAATTCATATCTTTTAAACCGTAACTCGGATGAAAATGTTTTCTATATGAAAGTCGCTCAGAACGACGAGACGAATCCAAATACGCAGTCCGTTCGTCCACCACACCTCCCTAACCTATCGAACTAGCAACTTTCCCCCTCCGGTCCGTCTGTCCGAAAACGCGAAACTTCGGGAATACCTCCCGGATGTTCCCCCCCTTCACCGGTACCACCTACTATCGCGTTAGGACACACCTAGCACCGCTCATTGTCATGTCACGCATCGTCATGCTTATGTTTGCATTGTATTTACTGTTTCTTCCGCCTCTTCTCTCCGGTAGACTACGAGGCCGACACTGCTGCTGCCCAGTTCGACTACGGAGTTGACGACCCCTCCTACTTGCCAGAGCAACCAGGCAAGCCCCCCCTTGATCACCAGATATCGCCTACTCTTCTCTATACTGCTTGCATTAGAGTAGTGTAGCATGTTACTGCTTTCGATATCCTATCTTGATGCATAGCCTATCCTTGCTACTACTGTTGTTACCTTTACCTGCAACCCTACATGCTTAGTATAGGATGCTAGATTTCCATCAGTGGCCCTACATTCTTGTCCGTCTGCTGTGCTATACTATCGGGCCGTGATCACCTGGGCGTGACCACGGGTATATACTTATATACTATATACATGACACATGAGATGACTAAAGTCGGGTCGGCTCGTAGGAGTACCCGCGAGTGGATCTTTGTGGCGGAGCGACAGGGCAGGTTGAGACTGCCTAGGTGAGAGGTGGGCATGGCCCTGGTCGGCGTTCGCGGTTACTTAACACGCTTAACGAGATCTTGGTATTTGATCTGAGTCTGGCCATTTGGTCTATACGCACTAACCATCTACGTGGGAGTAGTTATGGGTATCCCGACGTCGTGGTATCAGCCGAAGCTCTTTTGACGTCAGCAACTGAGTGGCGCGCGCCGCATTGGACCGTAAGCTCGCGCTTGTATTAAGGGGGCTAGGTCTGCTTCCGGCCGCGTACGCAACGTGCAGGTGTGCATAGGGCGATGGGCCCAGACCCCTGCGCGCATAGGTTTAGACCGGCGTGCTGACCTCTCTGTTGAGCCTAGGTGGGGCTGCGACGTGTTGATCTTACGAAGCCGGGCATGACCCAGAAAAGTGTGTCCGGCCAAATGGGATCGAGCGTCTTGGGTTATGTGGTGCACCCCTGCAGGGAAGTTTATCTATTCGAATAGCCGTGTCCCTCGGTAAAAGGACGACCCGGAGTTGTACCTTGACCTTATGACAACTAGAACTGGATACTGAATAAAATACACCCTTCCAAGTGCCAGATACAACCCGGTGATCGCTCTCTAACAGGGCGACGAGGAGGGGATCGCCGGGTAGGATTATGCTATGCGATGCTACTTGGAGGACTTCAATCTACTCTCTTCTACATGCTGCAAGATGGAGATGGCCAGAAGCGTAGTCTTCGACGGGACTAGCTATCTCCCTTTTATTCTGGCATTCTGCAGTTCAGTCCACTAATATGCCCCTTTACACATATACCCATGCATATGTAGTGTAGCTCCTTGCTTGCGAGTACTTTGGATGAGTACTCACGGTTGCTTCTCTCCCTCTTTCCCCCTTTCCTATCTATCTGGTTGTCGCAACCAGATGTTGGAGTCCAGGAGCCAGACGCCACCGTCGACGACGACACCTACGACACCGGAGGTGCCTACTACTACGTGCAGGCCGCTGACGACGACCAGGAGTAGTTAGGAGAATCCCAGGCAGGAGGCCTGCGCCTCGTTCGATCTGTACCCCAGTTTGTGCTAGCCTTCTTAAGGCAAACTTGTTTAACTTATGTCTGTACTCAGATATTGTTGCTTCCCCTGACTCGTCTGTGATCGAGCACTTGTATTCGAGCCCTCGAGGCCCCTGGCTTGTATTATGATGCTTGTATGACTTATTTATGTTGTAGAGTTGTGTTGTGATATCTTCCCGTGAGTCCCTGACCTTGATCGTACACATTTGCGTGCATGATTAGGGTACGGTCAAATCGGGGGCGTCACATTACGGGCCCAGTCCGTGTAGTTGCTACCATCATCTTTCAACTTAGCTTTATCTAGGAACGCATTAAAATTCAAGGGAACAGTACCACGTGCCATTGATCTACAACAACATAGACATGCAAAATACTATCAGGTACTAAGTTCATGATAAATTAAAGTTCAATTAGTCATATTACTTAAGAACTCCCACTTAGATAGACATCCCTCTAGTCATCTAGATGATCACGTGATCCATATCAACTAAACCATGTCCGATCATCACGTGAGATGGAGTAGTTTTCAATGGTGAACATCACTATGTTAATCATATCTACTATATGATTCACGTTCGACCTTTCGGTCTCAGTGTTCCGAGGCCATATCTGCATATGCTAGGCTCGTCAAGTTTAACCCGAGTATTCTGCGTGTGCAAAACTAGCTTGCACCCGTTGTATGTGAACATAGAGCTTATCGCACCCGATCATCACGTGGTGTCTCGGCACGACAAACTGTAGCAACGATGCATACTCAGGGAGAACACTTATACCTTGAAATTTAGTGAGAGATCATCTTATAATGCTACCGCCGTACTAAGCAAAATAAGATGCATAAAAGATAAACATCACGTGCAATCAAAATAAGTGATATGATATGGCCATCATCATCTTGTGCCTTTGATCTCCATCTCCAAAGCACCATCATGATCTCCATCGTCACCGGCTTGACACCTTGATCTCCATCGTAGCATCGTTGTCGTCTCGCCAACTATTGCTTCTACGACTATCGCTACCGCTTAGTGATAAAGTAAAGCAATTACATGGCGATTGCATTTCATACAAGAAAGCGACAACCATAAGGCTCTTGCCAGTTGCCGATAACTTTTACAAAACATGATCATCTCATACAACAATTTATATATCATCATGTCTTGACCATATCACATCACATCATGCCGTGCAAAAACAAGTTAGACGTCCTCTACTTGGTTGTTGCAAGTTTTACGTGGTTGCTACGGGCTTCTAGCAAGAACCGTTCTTACCTACGCATCAAAACCACAACGATTTTTCGTCAAGTGTGCTGTTTTAACCTTCAACAAGGACCGGGCATAGTCAAACTCGATTCAACTAAAGTTGGAGAAACAGACACCCGCTAGCCACCTATGTGCGAAGCACGTCGGTAGAACCAGTCTCATGAACGCGGTCATGTAATGTCGGTCGGGGCTGCTTCATCCAACAATACCGCCGAATCAAAGTAAGATGTTGCTGGTAAGCAGTATGACTATTATCGCCCACAACTCTTTGTGTTCTACTCGTGCATATAACATCTACGCATAGACCTGGCTCAGATGCCATTGTTGGGGAACGCAATATTTACAATAATTTACCTACGATCACGCAAGATCTATCTAGGAGATGCATATCAACGAGTGGGGAGAGTGTGTCCACGTACCCTCGTAGACCGAAAGCAGAAGAGTTTAGTAACGCGGTTGATGTAGTCGAACGTCTTCGTGATCCAACCGATCCAAGCACCGAACGTATGACACCTCCGCGTTCAGCACACGTTCAGCTCGATGACGTCCCTCGGTCTCTTGATCCAGTTGAGGACGAGGGAGAGTTCCATTAGCACGATGGTGTGGTGACGGTGATGATGAAGTTACCGGCGCAGGGCTTCGACTAAGCACTACGACGATATGACCGAGGTGTGTAACTATGGAGGGGGGCACCGCACACGGCTAAGAGAAGACTTGGTGTGCCTTTGGGGTGCCCCCCTCCCACGTATGTAAAGGGGAGGAGAGGTGGCCGGCCCAAGGGGAGGGCGCGCCAAGGGGGGTGTCCTACTTGGACTCCTGGTCCAACTAGGATTCGGCCCCCTCCTTTCCTTTCAGGAGAAGGGGAAGGGGAAAGAGGTGGAGGAGAAGAAGGAAAGGCCCCCCCCAACCCTAGTCCAATTCGGTTTGGGCTTGGGGGGCGCGCGCCTCCACCTGGCCGCCGCTTCCTCTTTCCACTTGGGCCCATGAAGGCCCATTAACTCCTCGGGGGGGTTCCGGTAACCCCCGGTACTCCGGCAAATGTCCGAACCTTTCCGAAACTATTCTGGTGTCCAAACATAACCTTCCAATATATCAATATTTATGTCTCGACCATTTCGAGACTCCTCGTCATGTCTGTGATCTCATCCGGGACTCCGAGCAAACTTCTGTTCATCAAATCACTTAACTCATAATACAAATCGTCATCGAACGTTAAGCGTGCGGACCCTACGGGTTCGAGAACTATGTAGAAATGACCGAGACACATCTCCGGTTAATAACCAATAGCGGAACCTGGATGCTCATATTGGCTCCTACATATTCTACGAAGATCTTTATCGGTCAAACCACATAACAACATACGTTGTTCCCTTTGTCATCGGTATGTTACTTGCCCGAGATTCGGTCGTCGTTATCATCGTACCTAGTTCAATCTCGTTACCGGCAAGTCTCTTTACTCGTTCTGTAATGCATCATCCCGCAACTAACTCATTAGTCACATTGCTTGCAAGGCTTATAGTGATGAGCATTACCGAGAGGACCCAGAGATACCTCTCCGATACACGGAGTGACAAATCCTAATCTCGATCTATGCCAACTCAAGAAACACCATCGAGAAACCTGTAGAGCATCTTTATAATCACCCAGTTACGTTGTGACGTTTGATAGCACACAAGGTGTTCCTCCGGTATTCGGGAATTGCATAATCTCATAGTCAGAGGAACATGTATAAGTCATGAAGAAAGCAATATCAATAAAATTAAACGATCATTTATGCTAAGCTAATGGATGGGTCTTGTCCATCACATCATTCTCTAATGATGTGATCCCGTTCATCAAATGACAACACATGTCTATGGTCAGGAAACTTAACCATCTTTGATTGACGAGCTAGTCTAGTAGAGGCATACTAGGGACACTCCGTTTGTCTATGTATTCACACATGTACTAAGTGTCCGGTTAATACAATTCTAGCATGAATAATAAACATTTATCATGATATAAGGAAATATAAATAACAACTTTATTATTGCCTCTAGGGCATATTTACTTCAGCTTTGTGCTCTGAGCTCAGAACTTTTCTGCCATAACTCAAAGATAACCGAGTGTTTCCGCCATGAGGTCTTACCTTCACCCGCCTTGGACTTCACTCTTCGTTTGTACTCATGGTAGCATGAAGCACTCTGAAAAGCTACATGTTGTAGACGGTTGCTACACTAGGAAGAGCACTAACGTCTTCATATTATCATGTGAGAGATCACCCTAATAATTGACTACTGCGCAATCAAAGGGTGCAAACAACAAAGGGATCAACATCTCAGGAAATTCATAATAGTATGATATGGTATAGCCCTGGACGCCGGGAACGTCTCCATGTTCCACCGAGGTCTTCATGAAAATTCTCTGAAAACGCTGACGTGGCGACAATTTTGAAAATTGCCGCCGTGGCAACACTTTTGTTCCCCTGCGCCTGGTAAGCTCTGGTGTCCTCCGTGTTAATTCCGTCGAATAAATAACGAGATTGACACACATGTCATTAAAATGACAATCCATTGGCTCCAGCCATGACGCCGTACTATGACGCGCATGCCACTTAACATTACAACATATAATCATCTCATACATACTCATTATCATGACAAAGGCTATACCACATCACATGCAACCTACAAAACCAAGTTAGACATCCTCTAATTGACTTGGCAAATTTTAATTACGTGGCTTCTAGGGTTTTCGGATAACATTAGCTACCTACGTCCACCATCAAGGCGATAATTCTTGTTGCTAGATTAACTTTCGGGGTGTGTGAGGGAAGAGACATAATTAAAAATCTCCAGGACCACACTAAACTTCGTCACTACGCGTGACCCCCTAGAAGATCGAACATCTTCATCGCCCTCTCGGGTTTGCGACAGTTCACTATTCTTGACTATGATGAAGCCCAAAGAACTATTAGCAGATTGTCGGCAGCCAGAGCCGATCGATTGTTAGAACTTTGTACAAAGCTACATCATGCCGTCAATGAATTGAACCGAAGCAACACTCAAGGGAAGTATAGTAAGAACTTCAAA
Source organism: Triticum aestivum (assembly GCF_018294505.1). Classification (NCBI taxonomy): domain Eukaryota; kingdom Viridiplantae; phylum Streptophyta; class Magnoliopsida; order Poales; family Poaceae; genus Triticum; species Triticum aestivum. The sequence goes on along the minus strand of NC_057799.1, from coordinate 39,393,965 downwards.
ACCTCACATCCACATGTGATCTAGATCGAAACCTGCATCTACTCATAGAACTGCTCATGATGCCACTGTTGGGAAACGTAGTAGAAAAAAAATCGCCCTATGGTCAACGAGGAACACTATGAAGATGCAATAACGGTTTGGATCGGATCTTTGCCTACTCCGAGTTGTTGCGGAAGAAGAAGAGTTGGTGTAGATCGTACTTGGAGTCCCTCGAACCGTTGATAAACGATCCCTCGAACGGAATACCGAAAGCGTGACCTCTCTACAGATTGCAAGCGTACGGTATTCACAATCCGACAGTGCTTCACCGTCCAGAGCTAATCGCCGCCGGATAATTAGAGGGGGGAGATTAGAACCCCACTGGGCTTCTAATTATGAGGATTAGATGATCTTGGTCTAGCTCTAATTAGATCAACTAGGATCAACAAGAAATAGAGAACTAGAGGAGGCTCCAAAACTTGTATTTAGAGAAAGTGTCAAAGTCTCTAGTATATTTAGGTTGGAGAGGGGAGAGGGGCGCCACACAAGGGGGGGAGTCTCCCCTTGCGCGGGCTATGGGGAGGGGGATCTCTCCCCAATTCGGCCTCCCTCTCTCCTTTCCATGAGGAGAAAGGGGCGCCTCCCCTATTGGGACCTTGTGGCCCAATTCTCTTTCCACCACTTAGCCTTTTAGGGCCCGTTGACATTTAATTAAATATAAAAGCCTCATAACTATTACTAGAGCCTTCCATTATTAATTTAACATCTCCGAAAACATTTTCCACCTATATATTACCGAACTATCTGGAATATTAATGAAACAATTTCACAAATATTTCCTCATTACTCCCATTCTACTAACACTCAACAGATCATGATTACCTTAAGCTTGTGACCCGTAGGTTCAGTAAAACATAGACATAAACAAATCCCCTTACGTTCAATGACCGATAGCAAAACCATGGACGTCCATATTGATGCCGATGAGTACATGAATGGCATTCGAGTGAACCTTTGGTTATCATGTGCTATTCCCTTTGCTTCGTGATACTTTACAAAGCTCAAGGTGAGATAAATCGATATCCTTGTGAGTCACACACATGCTCACTATACCAGACTCCTCATTACCAGTTTTTTCTTCTTTCTCGTTGACATGTTCCGGCATTCCCGTGACATAGCACATGTGTCTGTTCAGATGATGATGGATGCCATCATACCGAGAGGGCCCTAACAATATCTCTCCAAGTTGGAGAAGCAAATTCCACTCTCGAGCTGTCTAGTCCCTTTTCAAACTTTCCGATGAACCTGTAAGTTGTCATTAAGATTGCCATGTTACATATGACATTTGAGCAACCCCAAAGTTCATCGTACGGTAAAAGTTGACTACGACACTCTCATGGTCTAAGGAACTAAATCACACATTAACACTCCGTGTTATAAAAGTTGACTTCTAACGATATTATCTCAAAGTATAACAAACAAGTTTGGGTCGATTCAATATGATCATTCTTGTAATGTCGTATTCTCAGTGTTGTTTTAGTATTATCGTTACACTTAATGGTATCCTAAGATCCGGAAAACATGATCACCGACAACACTTGAGCTAGTCTTAAAGGCGAGACTAGGAATCTAATTTTACCGTTTATCATTCCACACGTGCATATGAGTTTGGTACTGAATCACGTATTTCAGGATCATAGCAGTTATGGCATAGAACATAAATCATTAATTATGAATATAGAAATATAATAATGCAGTATTATTGTCTTAGGGCATATTTCTAATATAGAGGGGACATCTGTATGTGTTGCAATTGTTGGTTTTTTTTCTTTGGTTTCGTCTGCGGATACTTAAGGCAGCTAGATGGGTGTTTTTGTACACGTGTCCATGCTTGTTTATCTTTTGTAGCTAGGATAATTTGGCAAAGTAATAGTAAAGTTACTAAGCTCCCAATGGTCGGATCGTTTACTAACAAGCACGGCACAAAAGAAGCGCTATTTGTTCGAAAAGTGGGTATGGTCATTCCGCAGCGGCAACCATGTTTGTTATAGTAGCATATGATACAAATAAAAAAATAGTTTCAAACGAAATGTCTAATCTATGTGATTTTTAAACCAAAATGTTTAGAAAATGTTCATGAATAGAAAACATGTTCTAGAATTTAAAAAATGGTCAAAGTTTTTAAACAGTTCAATGAATTTTAAATTTCATTAATTGAAAGAGATGAAATTAGAAAAATCTTCTTGACTTTAAAAAAATGTTCACAGAAATTAAAAAAGTTCAGGAAACTCAAAAAATGGTCGTCGATTTAAAAATGCTCATGAATTTTATAAATTTCGAAAAGTAACTAATATGTTCAACATATCTTTGAAAATTGTCAGTATGTGTTAAAATAAGTTCAATGTGTATTTTAAAAAAATTCAAAATATATTTAAACAATGTTCAGCGTATAATAAAAAAGTGTTTAACATATGTTTGTAAAATGTCAAATATGTGTAAAAATAAGTTCAACCTATGTTTTAAAATAGTTCAACATATATTTAAACAATATTCAACATATAAGATAAAATTTTCAACATATATTTTATCGAAATTTCCATGCATACAAAAAGGTATTTATAAAAATGCTGAAAAGAAACCGGCTTCCAGAAAAAATCACATCGCGATAAAATTTGCGGTGCACATAAAAACATATGTAGTGACTGCTATTGGGCCGGCCCACGCCGTAGTACTTGTAGGCGATTTGCCCCTAGCGCTCAGTACAGGCGATATGTGGCAATTATGAATCATCTATTACCGTATTGAACGACTAATTACACCCCGAAGAGATGAAGGCTAATAAAGCCACGGGAAGCAGACTACCTAAAGAATAGTGCACCAAACATCTAATATACAAATGAGGGAAAACGTTATATGTGAAAACGGCGTGGCAAGGCACGCGTTACGCGCTTATGATAAGGTCATGGATAAGGTGATGTTCAGATACTCACGAAACAAACTACCCAGAAGAATAGTGTACCAAACATCTAATATACAAGTGAGGGAAAACGTTATGAAAACGACGTGGCAAGGCACGCGTTACGCGCTGATGATAAGGTGATGTTCAGAAACTTCATGTACGTACCTTCTCCGATATTATAGATTTTGAAGTAGCCATTTGCTCCTCTCTTCTCTGTCACGAAACCTTCACAGCCCCGAAGTATTTGTGTCCATACAAGAATGAAGGCATGGAAAAGGGACGGGAATTTCTTCAGGGCAGATCTAGGGGGATGGGGGCCAATCCACCCCCCCCCCCCCCCCCCCCCAATCAAAATAATTTGTGCTATTTATTTATTATAATTCTTTAATGATTCTATGTTTCAGGATAACCTTTTGGTATTATGATGATTTTCACTAAATTATACTCCTGCATGCCAACTTATAGTGCATGTATTATATTTTTTAAGTTACTATTTTAAATTTTGATCAAATCAAAAATCTGTCAACTTTTTACAATACCAAATAAATACCATTAGACATCCTAAAATATATTTTCCTACGATATTTGTTCCGTATCATAAACATTCGTATTTTTCTATAAGTATGGTCGATGTTTATAAAGCTCAGATTTTAAAAAGTATTATATGCACTATAATTTGTCAAAAGAAGGGATTACTATCTACAGTGAAATTTTTTCACACATCATGAACCTATGCATTGAAGATATATTACCTATCTATATCTATACCTACTAATAAAGCAAGGTGCATTTCTCCAATTTTTTCATCCGTTAACCACTGAAAAGATTTTTCTTATCCAATCTATATCTATACCTACCTACTAATAAAGCAAGATGCGTTTCTTCAACTTTTTCATCCGTTAACCACCGAAAAGATTTTATTTTATCCAATGTGGTACTAAATTTTTCGGCGTCCCGAAAAGATTTTTTTTCTATCCAATGTGTTACTAAATTTTTGTGCGCCCCGAATTTTGTACGTGGGCCGCGCACGCTGCAGCCCAGCAAAATAAGCCCATTGGTTTACTGCCCACGCTTCTGAGAAAAATTATTTACCGCATGAGGCGCCAAATTGTCAGAATTTCGCACATGGCGCAAATGATTGGGCCGGCCCGTTTTGTCCTTTTCTCTATTCTGTTTTTATTTTTATTTTCCTTTTTTCCTTTTATCCTTGTTTTTTACTTTTTCCATGTTTATTTTCCTTTTCCATAAATTCTATTTTTCGATTTTTTCAGAATGACATTTTTTGTATAAATATTCGTAAAATGTGCAGAATTTGAAATTTTTGTTTCCTTTGTGAAATATGTTTGAAACTTCAATTTTTTTCTTCACGTTCCTATTTTTTTCAAAACTAAAAAAATGTTTAGATTTTCGAAATCGTTCAATATTTCAAAAATAAATTGTATTTTTGAAAATTATAAAATTCGTAAAATATTCATGCTTAATGAAATGTTCACAAATTTAAATTATTGTTTGTGTTTTAAAAAGCACGTTTTAAAAATTGTTTCTTAAAAAGAGGTTAATGTTTTCAAGAAATCTTTGTGAATTTCAAAAAAACAATTTCAAGTTTTGTTCTTCTTTTTCCAAATTTAATGAAATTTTCAAAAGAAAACTTGCATTTTTAGCAAAATAATTAGGATTTCAGTAATTTTTCACATTTCAAAGAATATTCAGAATTTCATAATTGTTACTTTATTTTATGAAAAGCTCAAAAAATGGAAAAAAATGTTTCGAATGTTACGCTGCATTATGTTCTTAAACATTTGCGCTGGCCATTTTTTAGCATGAGTTGTTGTTCGAAAGGCTAACAGCACGTGGTCGAGATTTTGAGGTCATGAGTCTAATCCTTCACCTCAACAGTTGTTTTGGTTTTTATTCGTGTCTTACAAACACACGTCGTTTTGGTAACAGCCAGTAGCCAGACCCAGACGCGAACTGTTGTGTATCCCACGTGCCATTTGACGATAAAAGAGGATATGTTGGTTGGCTATAATTAAAAGATATTGTAAGCACATGCCAATAAAAGAGGATATACTGGTTTGACTCTAATTAAAAAAATGTAGGCAAGTGAGCGTTAAAATAATTAAAGAGAATAAACCATTATGGCAACGAAATGGGATTCACTGAATTAGTAATCCATCTGTTACATCATCGTAGGAGAGAGTGATTCAGGCAACTATGCCCGAAGGTCTCCGTGCAGCCACAAAATGAGGAGGCAATCACAACCTAGACATGGAGGTGGACCCGGAGGAAAAAAAAGGCACGAGTTGAGTGGTGGCCACCACACCGACCAACCCCACCACTATCAAGATCTCGCGGGCCAAACATGACCCGTGAGAACACCGTAACTCATCACTCTATCGCCCTACCGTTGCGGATACCGTTTTGATGGACACATCAATTATCTCCCTCTATGCTTCTCACAAATAAATGATAAATAGTTGCCCATGCAGTTGGGAAGACCTTATTCGCATGGAGTGATAAATAGTTGAAGCTTCCCATAAGGCCCCTAAGACTAGGCCGGCCCGTTTTCCCTTTTTCGTTGTTCTATTTCTATTTTACTTTTTTTCTTTCTCTTTTTCTTTTATATTTCTTTTTCTTCTTTATTGTTATTTTTCAATGAAGTAAAAATTTACAAAAATATTCAGCATTTCAATTTTTGTTCAAATGTTCAAAAAATGTTAGAATTCCAATTTTTTTTCCTATTTTGAAAAATGTTCGAACCTTTCAAAAAAAATTCGATTTTGAATTTTTTCAACATAAAAAAATGTTATCACTTTTTTAAAACTTGTGTTTCTCAAAAGTTCTTCAAGATTTTAATAAGAGAATTACATATTATAAAATGTTCCATATTTGAAAATAATCTTTTTTAGTGAAATGTTCAGAAATATAAAATAATATTTGCGTCTAAGTAATTTTTTTCCAAAATTGTTTTGAATGTTCCCCTTTTAAAAAATAAAAAATTCAAAAATATTTGTGTTTTAGTAAAATTTTCATGTTTTCAAAATATTGTTTCTGAATTTCAAAAACTATTCATGTTTCTATTTTTTTGTGTTTTTCCCAAATATTGGAATTTTCAAAAAAAATCACATTTTTTGAAAATTGCTCAGGATTTGAAAATCTGTTCACATTTCCAAGAATATTCACCAATTCATATTTTTAATGTTCAAAAATATATATATATATATATATATATATATATATATATATTTGTTATCTGACGCTATTGTATTTTCTTAAATATTCACGCTGGCTATTGATTAGCAGTGCGCATTCGTTCTATGCTGGTTGACTATAAATGAAAAAATTGTGGGAACGTGCCAATAAAAAAATATGTTGTTTGGCTTTAATTAGAGCAAAATTATGGGCACTTGAGCACTACAATAATAAAAGAGGATAAACCCTAAAAAAGAACGGACATCCATGCGTGATTATGCTAATGAAACGTGATTTATGCGCTGCAATTAGTAATCCACCCGGTTACGCCGTCATAGGATAGAGTGGTCGAAGCAACCGTATCCGGGGGGTCATCTCGCAGCCACCAAGTAAGGAGGTAGGTGAAGGAAATATGCCCTAGAGGCAATAATAAAGTTGTTATTTATTTTTCCTTATATCATGATAAATGTTTATTATTCATGCTAGAATTATATTAACCGGAAACTTAGTACATGTGTGAATACATAGACAAACAGAGTGTCCCTAGTATGCCTCTACTAGACTAGCTCGTTAAGCAAAGATGGTTAAGTTTCCTAGCCATAGACATGTGTTGTCATTTGATGAACGGGATCACATCATTAGAGAATGATGTGATGGACAAGACCCATCTGTTAGCTTAGCACTATGATCATTTAGTTTATTGCTACTGCTTTCTTCATGACTTATACATGTTCCTATGACTATGAGATTATGCAACTCCCGAATACAGGAGGAACACTTACTATGCTATCAAACGTCACAACATAACTGGGTGATTATAAAGATGCTCTACAGGTGTCTCCGATGGTGTTTGTTGAGTTGGCATAGATCGAGATTAGGATTTGTCACTCCGATTGTCGGAGAGGTATCTCTGGGCCCTCTCGGTAATGCACATCATTATAAGCCTTGCAAGCAATGTGACTAATGAGTTAGTTGCAGGATGATGCATTACGGAACGAGTAAATAGACTAACCGGTAAAGAGATTGAACTAGGTATGATGATACCGACGATCGAATCTCGGGCAAGTAACATACCGATGACAAAGAGAAAAACGTATGTTGTTGTGCGGTTTGACCGATAAAGATCTTCATAGAATATGTAGGAGACAATATGAGCATCCAGGTTCCGCTATTGGTTATTGACCGGAGATGTATCTCGGTCATGTCTACATAGTTCTCGAACCCGTAGGGTCCGCACGCTTAACATTCGATGACGATTCGTATTATGAGTTTATGTGATTTGATGTACCGAAGGTTGTTCGGAGTCCCGGATGAGATCACGGACATGACAAGGAGTCTCGAAATGGTCAAGACATAAAGATTCTTATATTGGAAGGCTACATTCGGACACCGGAATGGTTCGGGTCGTTTCGGATAAGTTTCGGAGTACCGGGAGTTACCGGACCCCCCCCCCCCCCCCGGGAAGTTATTGGGCCTCATGGGCCTAGTGGTGGAAGAGAGGAGGCAGGCCAAGGTGTGGCGCGCGCCACCCTAGCCCAAACCGAATTGGACTAGGGCTAGGGGGGCGGCCCCCCTTTCCTTCTCTTCTCCCTCTCCTTCCCCCTTCTCCTTGTGGAAGTAGGAAGGGGGGCGCGAATACTACTTGGAGTAGGACTCCCCCCCCTTTGGGCGCCTCCTCCAGGCCGGCCTCCTCCTCCCTCCCTCCTTTATATACGTGGGGAAGGGGGCACCCAAAGGCACAACAGACAATCTCTTAGCCGTGTGCGGTGCCGCCCTCCACAGTTTTACACCTCGGTCATAACGTCGTAGTGCTTAGGCGAAGCCCTACGCCAGTAACTTCATCATCACCATCACCATGTCGTCATGCTGACGAAACTCTCCCTCGGCCTCAGCTAGATCAAGAGTTCGAGGGATGTCACCGAGCTGAACATGTGCAGATCGCGGAGGTGCCGTGCGTTCGGTACTTGATCGGTTGGATCACGAAGACATTCGACTACATCAACCGCGTTACTAAACGCTTCCGCTTTCGTTCTACGAGGGTACGTGGACACACTCTCCCCAGTCGTTGCTATGCATCTCCTAGATAGATCTTGCGTGATCGTAGGCAAAAAATTTGAAATACTGCGTTCCCAACAGTGGCATCCGAGCCAGGTCTATGCGTAGATGTTATATGCACGAGTAGAACACAAAGAGTTGTGGGCGATAATAGTCATACTACTTACCAGCATGTCATACTTTGATTCAGCGGTATTGTTGGATGAAGCGGCCCAGACCGACATTACATGACCGCCTTCATGAGACTGCTTCAACCGCCGTGCTTCGCACACATGTGGCTAGTGGGTGTCTGTTTCTCTAACTTTAGTTGAATCGAGTGTGACTACGCCTGGTCCTTGTTGAAGGTTAAAACAGCACACTTGACGAAAAATCGGTTAGGTTCTTGCTAGAAGCCCGTAGCAGCCACGTAAAACTTGCAACAACAAAGTAGAGGACGTCTAACTTATTTTTGCAGGGCTTGCTGTGATGTGATATGGTCAAGACGTGATGATATATAATTTGTTGTATGAGATGATCATGTTTTGTAACAGTTATCGGCAACTGGCAGGAGCCATATGGTTGTCGCTTTATTGTATGAAATGGAATCGCCATGTAATTGCTTTACTTTATCACTAAGCGGTAGCGATAGTCGTAGAAGCAATAGTTGGCGAGATGCTTCGATTGAGATCAAGGTGTCAAGCCGGTGACGATGGTGATCATGACGGTGCTTTGGAGATGGAGATCAAAGGCGCAAGATGATGATGGCCATATCATATCACTTATATTGGTTGCATGTGATGTTTATTCTTTTCTATGCATCTTATATTGCTTAGTACGGCGGTAGCATTATAAGATGATCTCTCACTAGATTTCAAGGTACATGTGTTCTCCCTGAGTATGCACCGTTACTACAGTTCGTCGTGCCAAGACACCACGTGATGATCGGGTGTGATAAGCTCCACATTCACATACGACGGGTGCAAGCCAGTTTTGCACACGCAGAATACTCGGGTTAAACTTGACGAGCCTAGCATATGCAGATATGGCCTCGGAACACTGAGACCAAAAGGTCGAGCGTGAATCATATAGTAGATATGATGAACATAGTGATGTTCACCATTGAAAACTACTCCATCTCACGTGATGATCGGACATGGTTTAGTTGATATGGATCACGTGATCACTTAGATGATTAGAGGGATGTCTATCTAAGTGGGAGTTCTTAAGTAATATGATTAATTGAACTTTAATTTATCATGAACTTAGTACCTGATAGTATTTTGCATGTCTATGTTGTTGTAGATAAATGGTCGTGCTACTGTTCCGTTGAATTTTAATGCGTTCCTAGAGAAAGCTAAGTTGAAAGATGATGGTACCAACTACACGGACTGGGTCTGTAACTTGAGGATTATCCTCATTGTTGCACAGAAGAATTACCTCCTGGAAGCACCGCTAGGTGCAAGACCCGCTGCAGGAGCAACACCAGACGTTGTGAATGCCTGGCAGAGAAAAGCTGATGACTACTCGATAGTTCAGTGTGCCATGCTTTACGGCTTAGAACCGGGACTTCAACGACGTTTTGAACGTCATGAAGCATATGAGATGTTCTAGGAGTTGAAGTTAATATTTCAAGCAAATGCCCTGATTGAGAGATATGAAGTCTCCAATAATTTCTACAACTGCAAAATAAAGGAGAATAGTTCTGCTAGTGAGCATATACTCAGAATGTCTGGGTACCACAATCACTTGACTCAGCTGGGAGTTAATCTTCCGGTTGATAGTGTCATTGACAAAGTTCTTCAATCACTGTCACCAAGCTACGAAAGCTTAGTGATGAACTATAATATGCAAGGGATGGATAAGACAATTCCCGAGCTCTTCGCGATACTAAAGGCTGCAGAGGTAGAAATCAAGAAGTTGCATCAAGTGTTGATGGTTAACAAGACCACTAGTTTCAAAAAAAAGGGCAAAGGGAAGAAGGGGAACTTCAAGAAGAACGGCAAGCAAGTTGCTGCTCAAGTGAAGAAACTCAAGTCTGGACCTAAGCCTGAGACTGAGTGCTTCTACTGCAAAGGGACTGGTCGCTGGAAGCGGAACTGCCCCAAGTATTTGACGGATAAGAAGGATGGCAAAGTGAAAGGTATATTTGATATACATGTTATTGATGTGTACCTTACTAATGCTCGTAGTAGCGCCTGTGTATTTGATACTGGTTCTGTTGCTCACATTTGCAACTCGAAACAGGGGCTACGGATTAAGCGAAGATTGGCTAAGGATGAGGTGACGATGCGCGTGGGAAATGGTTCCAAAGTCGATGTGATCTAAGTCGGCACGCTACCTCTACATCTACCTTCGGGATTAGTTTTAGACCTGAATAATTGTTACTTGGTGCCAGCGTTAAGCATGAACATTATATCTGGATCTTGTTTGATGCGAGACGATTATTCATTTAAATCAGAGAATAATGGTTGTTCTATTTATATGAGTAATATCTTTTATGGTCATGCACCCTTGATGAGTGGTCTATTTTTGTTGAATCTCGATAGTAGTGATACACATATTCATAGTATTGAAGCCAAAAGATATAAGTTTAGTAATGATAGTGCAACTTATTTGTGGCACTGTCGTTTAGGTCATATTGGTGTAAAGCGCATGAAGAAACTCCATGCTAACGGGCTTTTGGAATCACTTCATTATGAATGACTCGATGCTTGCGAACCATGCCTCATGGGCAAGATGACTAAGACTCCGTTCTCCGGAACAATGGAGCGAGCAACAGACTTATTGGAAATAATACATACTGATGTATGCGTTCCGATGAGTGTTGATGCTCGCGGCGGGTATCGTTATTTTCTGACCTTCACAGATGATTTGAGCAGATATGGGTATATATCTACTTGATGAAACATAAGTTTGAAACATTTGAAAAGTTCAAAGAACTTCAGAGTGAAGTGGAAAATCGTCGTAACAAGAAAATAATGTTTCTACGATCTGATCGTGGAGGTGAATATTTGAGTTACGAGTTTGGTCTTCATTTGAAACAATGCAGAATAGTTTCGCAACTCACGCCACCCGGAACACCACAACGTAATGGTGTGTCCGAACGTCGTAACTGCACTTTATTAGATATGGTGCGATCTATGATGTCTCTTACTGATTTACCGCTATCATTTTCGGGTTATGCTTTAGAGACGGCTGCATTCACGTTAAATAAGGCACCATCTAAATCCGTTGAGACGACACCATATGAACTGTGGTTTGGCAAGAAACCCAAGTTATCGTTTCTTAAAGTTTGGGGCTGCGATGCTTATGTGAAAAAGCTTCAACCTGGTAAGCTCGAACCCAAATCGGAGAAATGTGTCTTCATAGGATACCCAAAGGAGACTATTGGGTACACCTTCTATCACAGATCCGAAGGCAAGATATTCATTGCTAAGAATGGATCCTTTCTAGAGAAGGAGTTTCTCTCGAAAGAAGTGAGTGGGAGGAAAGTAGAACTTGATGAGGTAACTGTACCTGCTCCCTTATTGGAAAGTAGTTCATCACATAAATCAGTTCCAGTGATTCCTACATCAATTAGTGAGGAAGCTAATGATGATGATCATGAAACTTCAGATCAAGTTACTACCGAACCTCGTAGGTCGACCAGAGTAAGATCCGCACCAGAGTGGTACGGTAATCCTGTTCTGGAAGTCATGTTACTAGACCAGAACAAACCTACAAACTATGAGGAAGCGATGATGAGCCCAGATTCCGCGAAATGGCTTGAGGCCATGAAATCTGAGATGGGATTCATGTATGAGAACAAAATGTGTACTTTGGTTGACTTGCCCGATGATCGTCAAGCCATAGAAAATAAATGGATATTCAAGAAGACTGACACTGACGGTAATGTTATTGTCTACAAAGCTCAACTTCTTGCGAAAGGTTTTCGACGAGTTCAAGGAATTGACTACGTTGAGATATTCTCACCCATAGCGATGCTTAAGTCCGTCCGAATCATGTTAGCAATTGTTGCATTTTATGATTATGAAATTTGGAAAATGGATGTCAAATCTGCATTCCTTAATGGATATCTTAAAGAAGAGTTGTATATGATGCAAACAGAAGGTTTTGTTGATCCAAAAGGTGCTAACAAAGTGTGCAAGCTCCAGCGATCCATCTATGGACTGGTGCAAGCCTCTTAGAGTTGGAATATACCCTTTGATAGTGTGATCAAAGCATATGATTTTATACAGACTTTTGGAGAAGCCTGTATTTACAAGAAAGTGAGTGGGAGCTCTGTAGCATTTCTGATATTATATGTGGATGACATATTGTTGATCGGAAATGATATGGAATTTCGGGATAGCATAAAAGGATACTTGAATAAGAATTTTTTAATGAAAGACCTCGGTGAAGCTGCTTATATATTGGGCATCAAGATCTATAGAGATAGATCAAGATGCTTAATTGGACTTTCACAAAGCACATACCTTGATAATGTTTTGAAGAAATTCAAAATGGATCAAGCAAAGAAAGGGTTCTTGCCTGTGTCACGAGGTGTGAAGTTGAGTCAGACTCAATGCCCGACCACTGCAGAAGATAGAGAGAAAATGAAAGTCATTCCCTATGCTTCAGCCATAGGTTCTATCATGTATGCAATGCTGTGTACCAGAGCTGATGTGTGTCTTGCTATTAGTTTAGCAGGGAGGTACCAAAGTAATCCAGGAGTGGATCACTGGACAACGGTCAAGAACATCCTGAAATACCTAAAAAGGACTAAGGATATGTTTCTCATTTATGGAGATGACAAAGAGCTCGTCGTAAATGGTTACGTCGATGCAAGCTTTGACACTGATCTGGATGAATCTAAGTCACAAACCGGATACGTATTTATATTGAATGGAGGAGCTGTAAGTTGGTGCAGTTCCAAGCAGAGCGTCGTGGCGGGATCTACGTGTGAAGCAGAGTACATAGCTGCTTCGGAAGCAGCAAATGAAGGAGTCTGGATGAAGGAGTTCATATCCGATCTAGGTGTCATACCTAGTGCATCGGGTCCAATGAAAATCTTTTGTGACAATACTGGTGCAATTGCCTTGGCAAATGAATCCAGATTTCACAAGAGAACCAAGCATATCAAGAGACGCTTCAATTCCATCCGCGATCAAGTCAAGGAGGGAGACATAGAGATTTGCAAGATACATATGGATCTGAATGTTGCAGACCCGTTGACTAAGCCTTTCTCACGAGCAAAACATGATTAGCACCAAGACTCCATGGGTGTTAGAATCATTACTATGTAGTATAGATTATTGACTCTAGTGCAAGTGGGAGACTGAAGGAAATATGCCCTAGAGGCAATAATAAAGTTGTTATTTATATTTCCTTATATCATGATAAATATTTATTATTCATGCTAGAATTGTATTAACCGAAAACTTAGTACATGTGTGAATACATAGACAAACAGAGTGTCCCTAGTATGCCTCTACTAGACTAGCTCATTAATCAAAGATGGTTAAGTTTCCTAGCCATAGACATGTGTTGTCATTTGATGAATGGGGTCACATCATTAGAGAATGATGTGATGGACAAGACCCATCCGTTAGCTTAGCACTATGATCGTTTAGTTTATTGCCATTGCTTTCTTCATGACTTATACATGTTCCTATGACTATGAGATTATGCAACTCCCAAATACCGGAGGAACACTTAGTGTGCTATCAAACGTCACAACGTAACTGAGTGATTATAAATATGCTATAATGAGTACATGTACATTGAGTTAGTTGTATCAAACGTCACAACGGGAGAGATATTTTTTTGGATGGAAACGTCCAAAAAAAGGGTCCACTATCTTTCACATCCCGCAACACGTCCACTATCTTTCCCGTTGCTTCTCTTAAAAAAATATTTCTCCCGTTGCAACGCATGGGCATATGTGCTAGTGAGTACATGTACATTGTGTGCATGAACTGTGGCACCCTTCACTTGTTTTTTTTTAAGGATAACCCGAGTACATTACTCAGAGTTATGACTACAATCGGTGAGCCACAACCTAAGTTGCTGGCCGATGCGACGATGGTTTCAGACCGAATCTCTTTGACCACGCAGAGCCGTCAGATTCCACCACAATGTGCCCATCATAAAATCTCAGCAAGGCCGACAAACCAACCAGTACAACCATCGGCTCATCTTCCTCGACACAGCTCTTGTTCTCGATTTGGCAGCTTACCGATAAGAAAACTCTGCCTCGCCAATCCCTTGCTATTACCCCAACTGAGCTCTGACCAGTATCTTTCTGAAAAGTTGTTTCTGTGTTCAGTCTCACCGTTCCTTGAGTGGGGGCAGTCCAATGATTAGGAACTACAGGCACGGACTGTCTCGGTAGTTCCTGGAAGAGTTAAATGCACCGGAGGTGCTTAAACTTGTCCTATGCGGTTAGTTTGATGCCTAAAGTTACAAAATACATATAACTAGTGCTCGAACTTGTCTAGTCGTGCAAATACGGTGCCTCTTTCCATATTCAAACATATTCAAACATACGCACTACCCATGTGAAGTGCCAGCATGGCAGTAGCCCACATGTAAGTGCATACATGCCGGAGAAAATTATTTTGCAGAAACATCCCTTGTATTTTATTTAATCATGTAGGAAAGCCTTAAGATACAGTGTATGCTAGAGAGAAATAACATGAAAAAAAAATCTCAATGGCGGTGTTTCTAACCTGCACCTCAGGTTAACAAACGTCACGATTTGCCCACGCGGACAAACTATCCGGTACGCACAAGTAATAGCTAGAAAATTATGTAGACCAATTCCACATGTTGCTTTGCAATTTTTCTGATGCGTAATCCATCGATTTTATTTTTTTAGTTTTTTCCAAGTTCTTGTTTACTTTTATGGCACGCAAATTTTCCCATAGAAAAAATACAATAATTATCGATGTGCAGTTACTGTGTATTTTTTTCATTGTGTAATTTGAAGAGGTAAAATACTTTTTCAAAAATTTATGTGGATTTAAAATTTTCAACAAATATTTAAGATTATTGTGTAAATTTATATATCTTCATTCCGGACCAGAAGCATACATAATTATTCTGTATCTTCATTGTATTTCAAGAACACAAAATTATTTTAAAAAATGACAACATTGTGTATGAAATTATTCAAAATATTTGAAAATTACTGTGTAATAATATTAAATTCTAGAAATGTATCAAAAAATGTCAACCGGGTTAGTAGAATTGTAAGGAGAATTTTACACAACAATTTTTTAATACTCGATGAACATATTCTAAAACATGTTGAACCTGACAAATTTCGAAAACAGGTTATACTTTTGAATACATGTGAAACATTTTCCAAAAACATGAAATGAACTAGCACTTTATTTTAAGTTTATGGCAGTTGTAATATTTTCTTGCATTTCTTCTTCCAAAAGGTAAACACAATATCAAAGACAAAAAATAAAGACAAACTTCAAAAAATAAAAATAAATCTTGTGTGGGCCCAAACGAGCGCCATATATTAAAAAATCGCTTGAAGAGGTACATAGCAGCCAAAGCGGATTTTTGGAGCACGGTGGCCTCTGAGCATATTTTCTTAAAATGTTAAAAACTGTCACTTAAAAGTTCAGCTTTTTTTTTACACAAAAAACGTATGCATGTGCTCTGACGGTCAAATTTTGTACGAAATTATGTTATATTATACCCTGCAATAAAGACAAAATTCCAGCCAGATAACAAGCTAGTTTTTGCATGTATCTGTCTTTATTGTATCTCTCACATACAAACGCAAATTTTGATGAAAATTCGCACAATATATTACACTTCTATGTGTGAACATATAAAAGATTTTGGAAATTTTTTGAGTTGTAAAAATCCAATTCTTCGAACCTAAGAGAAACAGGTACAATACGCCTGTGCTCCAAAGTTACCTTTTGCACAACAACGCCGTATATGTAATTCAACCTTATGTGCGTATTTTGGTGTGGTGGATAGCCTGTGTGTACAATGCAATCTGTGACCGTAGATCTCAGCATTGATTGTACATCATGCAATATATTTTTACTGTTGGCTTTCATACGTGATTAAATAAAATATGAGGTGATTCCTCACACGCAGGCCACCCAGCTCCGCCCCTGCTCTCAGCCACTTACATGTGGGCCACCACCATGCTGTCACGCCAAGCGGGCATAGCGTACGTCTGGATACGGAAGGAGGCACCGTAGTTGCACCGCCAGACAAGTTCGAGCACCCGTTTCATGTATTTTACAACTTTATGCATCAAACTGACCGCACCGAACAAGTTGAGGCACCCCTAACGTATTTAACTCTTCCTGGAACAGAGATTCAGAATTCTTCTCATTATCCGGTTGATGGCAACCATGTATGCAGGCGATTTCCTCCACGTACCTACTCACTCCGTCCCATAATATGAAAGCGTTTTTGTGTCGGAGGGAGTACATAGAAAGATCACGGAACCACTTATAGTCGCTTTCCGTGGATGCAGTTGTCTCTCATATGCCAGGCTCTCCAGAATAACAGTAAGATTTTTGCTCTCTCATCTCCAGTGAAAAAGCCAAGAAGGTTCTGTAGCCAGTCCACACCTGTGAACCGGAAGTTCTTATCACTAGGGAGCTTCCACCATTCTCGCATAGCATGATGCAGAGCTCTACCCTTGATGCGCAATTGTTCTTTTCTGTTTGTTCCGTTTTGTGGCGAGGGTACCAGTGGCCACACTTCACCCAAACTCTCTAATCTTATTTGGCACTTTCGTTTTCCATATAAGTTCCCATATGGTTCTGTCTTCCGCATCACTCGTGGAGCTCGATACACCGGCGGTATTTGACTCTTTTAACAGCGCTGCCAGTTTATAGGCACTTTTAACAGTGAAAACTCCTGTCTTTTCAAAGTGCCATGCAGCAAAATCATCCACCTCGCTTGTCGGGATTCGATTTCTTTTATTTCTTCAGCATCAAATGGGTAGAAGATCTCGTGGCGAGTTTGTTGCCTTCCTTGATAAAAAAATTTGGCTGTTGACATAGGAGGAGCTATGCTCAAATTAAATAGGAGGTGGAGAGGCTCAAACCTGGACCGTTTAGCCCACCAACCCGCAGTGCTAACTGGTAAGACTGCAAGCCTTTTTTATTATATCTATAATAATACCTAAATAGTTCATCCCAACAACCTGATTTCTGTGGCCTCTCATGTGTCCACATCATCTTAAATTTTTTTTGGCCGTTTGGTTGACCATATATGGACAAGATCTACAGCAAAGACTTGGACCCCGTGTTTGCTGGACTCCCCTCCCTCAACCCGTAGAAGCGGAAACGAAGTTTTTCTCCAACCGAAACATCAGCGACAAAATCCCTCCTCATAATCTGGTTTGCCCGACTGCCACCCCATCTATCTTCTCTCTCTCCCCACATGACACAAAGCCCCCGTGGTGATGGAAGCAACTGAGCCCAGCCTCCTCGAGGGTTTGCATCCACAATCGGGATGAGAACCAGTGGCTATGTGGCGATCGCGGCTTGCGGGGCAAAGGCAGGATTGCAAGACCATCGATCTAGAGGATTGGTGGGACTTATCAGAAAGGTTGAGGCTATCGATTTTAATTGTTCCTCCAACACCTTCGATCAATGATCGCTGTTGCCAAGGCTGCTCTTTTCTTGCTAGACCATCAGGGTGGATCAACAAATAATGGCATAATTCTCACAGCGATCGCCGTTGATAATTCTATAATGAGAGGTATTCAACGACCTCCTGTCTACAGTAAAAGAATTGATTCCCTTACATTACATAATTTGTAGAGAAATCATAGTTCTTTCCCTTTGGCCAGAAATTGCATATTGTGTAGTATCAGATAATTTTTGCAAAAATCTTGATGTTGTATTGGCTTACATGCCTTTCCATGCGAAGAATTCTCCCTGCTGGTCCTCCCTCAAAGCATTTTTGTATATTTGTACAAAAATAAACTTATTCAACATTTTAAATATAAAATACCAATATTCTTCAAAATCTCCCCAAATCTGATATACACCAGATATATTCAGATCAAAAACCAACAAACAGTTTTAGATGATGGTGATTTTCCCTTTGCTCTCTTAAACAACACATAGTAGCTTTTCCAAGAGAAAAACATGGTAGCTGAAAAGATGCAATCTTTCTGAAGAATTTATTGTGGAATTAATCATGGTTATAGCATGGCAAACGCAAGGTGATAATGGATATGGATATTTAGCAGCCAGTAGGAAGCACCCAAAATGCTTTGTTCGAGAAGGGAGCTTCGTCAAGCCTCTGCGTCTCGATGCTCCCGTCCTTGACGTCGAAAACCTGCAGCTCCCTCGACATTGGGCACGCCACGTACACGCAGTCGGCTCGCAGCCGTCCGGCGTCGCACGAGGCGCCGACGTAGACTGGCGCCATGACGAAGGTGCGGCCGCCGAGATCACCCACCCTGCGCCACCGCGTCCGCTCGAAATCCATCACGTAGACGCTCAAGCCCGTGTACTTGTTCAGGTTGGCCTCGTCCATCAGCAGCTTTACCATGTAGAGCTCCCCCTCGGATTCCACCAGGAACACCCTGCCCACCACGGCATACTCCCCTTCGTCGTGGCAGCCGGCGGGGATCCAGCCGAATGCCAGCGGGCCGGCTGGTGAGGCGGGGAAGTCGAGGACGCCCAGCTCGGGCGAGGCCGGGTTGAAGTAGAACTTGCCGCGGCACGCGCCGATCTGGCGGATCACGGTCTTCCCGATCCAGGCCGGATGCTTTTCGTCGTCCTCGTCGTCGTCGTACACTTGCGATCCGATGTCGTACTCGTGTCTCTGCCACTGCGGCTGGTCACCGGCGAGGCGGAGGTGCCAGATGAAGGTGGTGTTGGGCTCGACGAGGAGCACGATGCAGCTGGGATCGGTGGGCTCGTGGGAGAGCAAGCAGTGGGCGCCCTGCCAGAGCAGGTCCTGGTCGATGGCTAGCGGCGGCAGGTCGATCTTGCGGCGGCTCTGGGGACTGTAGAGGAAGGTGGCCAGGGAGGCGGGGTCCCGGGCGAGCACGTAGCCGCGCGCCGTGGGCAGGACGGTCTTGTTGGCCAGCGCCGGCGCGATGAGGGCGTCGACGTCCGCCCCCGTGGCGACGACTTTCTTCTCCGGCACGCTGAGCAGCACCGTCGACGTCGACCGGCCCATGTCGCGCTGCATGGCGAGGCACGGCAGCGAGAGGCTCGACGGCATCGATGCCATGGCGGTGTCGATCGATGGAGATTCTCTTGCTCGGCGGTGCAAGGCACAGATCGCTTGTGTTAGCGGGGGCAAAAGGCGGCGGCGGCGGGCGCGCGCGTGTGTCGCGGAGGGAGCGAGTGGGGATCGAGCCGACGCCTCCCCCTGGCGCTAGGGTTAGCGGGGGTAGAGGTGGGCTGCGGTTGGGCCGATTGGGGCCGGCTGGCACCATTTGGGCTGGTAGCAGGAGGTGGCTGCTGCGGTGCTGCAGCGCGCACTATGCTAGGATAGCTACGCGTCGCCCACTGGCCTGGCCCAGTGCGCATTGCTGAACAGAACACCGTGTGTCTTGTTTCAACAAACTTAGTTGCTTGATTTGGACAATAAAACCGATATGCTTTAGATTTGTCAGGATGACCAATAAAATGGCAACTCACAGTCTTGGGCTCTAATTTTTACATAATTGGATTGAAAATCCTTGCCTCGGCGGGACAACCTCATACATGAAAATAATTCACTGTTGGTTTCCTCCCAGTCCATAATTCATACGGTGTTTTGGGCAGCGATTTACTGGAAGCCCTGTTAAGAGTATGTGTTGTTATTTTAAGGGCTTCTGAAAGGAAGGGGGGGGGGGGGGGGGTTGAATAGGCATTTTAAAACAATTACGACTTAGACTTGATGAGTAAATGTGGAATAAAACTAGTGAAAGGACGGGGGGGGGGGGGGGGGGGGGGGGGCTGGCACTATCTGGGCTGCTAGGAGGCAGCGGCTGCTGCTGCGCTGCAGCGCGCCACTATGCGTAGGATAGCTACGCGTCGCCCACTGGCCTGGCCCAGTGCGCATTGCTGAACAGAACACCGCGTGTCTTGTTTCAACAAACTTAGTTACTTGATTTGGACAATAAAACCGATATGCTTTAGATTTGTGAGGATGACCAACAAAATGGCAACTCGCAGTCTTGGGATCTAATTTTTCTATAATTGGATTGAAAATCCTTGCGTCAGTAGGACAACCCCATACATGAAAACTAGTGGTTGGGGCGCGCCCTAGGCGCGCCTCCTCTGCGTGGTTGGACGCACTAATCCAGCTGATACACTTGTGAACATGTTTATACAGTCCAAATGAGCGCCAGTTGTTAAATAAAAAGAATACATGAAATAGAATAGTAGCAGCAGAGTCTTCAGTCATAAAGCAAAGTAAGCTAATAATAGCTCTATATTAACACAAAGGTGACAGTCTTACAATGTCAATGACTGGTCATAAAGGCGCGGACATGGATTGAAATCAAAGTTCAACATGCTCCAAAAGGTGGGTGATCACCAAAAGAGGCAGTGTTTGTCGGACCATCAGAACACATGCGTATCAAGTCTTAGAGAGAAACTAAACACGATACATGGATCATGTATTTGCTATATAGTAAGAAAAGGGACATGATTGATTTGTAAGATGACTACTTCTACTTGTTAAACGGTTCGAACAAAACATGAACATTTAACAAACTTGTCCTCTATACTCATGTCATCGGTTTGAACTGAGAAGTTCCTCAGTATAACCTTGGCTCCTACATATCACCTTGGCTGCTACATACTGCAATCATGACAGAAAGTACATACTATAATAAGTAGAGCAAGAAGGGAAGCTTGGTATAACAGAATCAGTAGATAGATGACTTACATAGGTTATATTGCATGTGAAGTAATGGGCAATGAGAAAAAGTTTAGTGAATATCACATGCATATATATAACACTCCTAGAAGAGAGTGAAGTAGTTATGAGGTATGGAAGGCATATCTTTACAATCAGAACACTCAGAATCTGTATATCAACAAGAGTTGACCACCAAAGTTTAAGCACGCGCCCAGGACTACTGAGCAGAAATATTTGCATATGTGAATTTTTATGGATCATGCCAACAGATAATACCTAGAAGTATTTGGTTGCTCATCTTCTTCTTCCATAGGTGTTCAAGTCCATAGCCATATGGGAATGGTGAAAAATATGGTCCATTACTTGTATCCCTGCCAATATATTCATCACCTGGTAATCAACAAGTGATACCCACTTCTTTGCTGCAACATTGTCTTTAGTACCAAGAACATTTCCCAACATTTAAAGGAACTATTTCTTGAAATCTGCAAAAGAAGGAAACAAATGGTTAAAGGACATATCTTAAGAGCACAGTTCTTAAATTCAAAATTAACATTATGAAGGCCTCAGCACATAGTGAAAATTAGACATGCCAAAAACAATTAATTCATTTGCAGCAAGACATAATGCAAAACCATTGATAACAAAAGTATAGGTTTTATCATTATATATCTTATTCACCTCACGAATACCTAAATTTAGTCATACAGGGGGAAAATTAATCAACACATGGGGCTTGTGTTTGAAGTTGACGGACACCTCAAGACGTGCACGGCCGCTAGCTAGATTTATAAACGGAAATCATGCTGGTAACAGAGAGTAATAAACATGGTGGCCACGCCTGTGTAGATCAGCCATCCTGAGTCTCTTAGCATGATGTTAAAGATTATTGCCACCATACTATATTCATAAGATGGAATAAAGCTTATATCGCGCATACTACCACTACATACAACATAGAGCTTTTTCGCAATGCATGCAAGATCACGAGCATACCATCTATGTGTAGGTAGGTTACACACCATCTCCAATCCTCATTCAACTTCACCAATTTTGCTTCAATAATGTTGGAATTCACTTTCCTAAATCCTCTATAAGATCCTCGGCATCACAAATTGCTTATGATGTCCAAGCAATCATGCTTTCCTGTCCGACAAAGAGATTACACAGCTAAATCATCGATGGACAAAGATTTCAAAAGCATGTGTAGGGAACCTGTCGCATATGCCCCAGCTATGAAGGAAAAGTCACACATGGCTGAAATCTTAATCCACACACCACTAATCTGTAGATGAAGGCATTTTTGACAATCAGGAAAAATATACAATGACCTATCTTGATAATAAAAAGGAAACCTACATGCATCCAATGCTCAGAAAGGAACACTACACTCTTCCTAGGTTCTCAATGTAACCTAGTCTAGTAATGCAAGAGCATGAAACAGATTGCACTAACTGTACCAAAATCATGTGTCATTTGCATAGACGGGTGGGCAGTCAGAGAGGAAGAAAATGAGAGAGCAATAAGAAGAGTGGGGGCTAGAGGCAGGGAGAATCGGCGGCGGCTCACCTTGTCCTGTAAGTTTGTTTGCCTGGCTAAGTAGCTTTGGCTTATTAGTTGATGCAAATGTTATCTCATGCATTCTCCTGCAATGTTCGGAACATAGAGAGAACCAACCAACTATACACAACAATATAACGACACCAATTTATCCCTTGAAACAAATTGGCAATATCATTCAAAGAAAGTATGGAGCTAAGTATGTCCAAAGCAAATATCTAATATAATTTTAGGAGCAGATTTGCAACACTAAATACTACTTCTAATGATTTGCCAAATAAAAACTTGCAACAATATTATTAAGCCTAAACTCTTTAAATTGAATTGCAACATTGTAAAATGCAAGCATATTATCACACCAGCATACTACTTGCCTCAGTAACCATGGACAGAGACATGAGACAACCATGTTAAGAAATTGAATTTGTAGAGAAAAATCATGTCTTAATGTAAACAAATTTAGTGTTAACTTTGCAAGATTCTGTTGTGTCGGAAGACATTACCTGAAAAAGTTGTCAGGCAAACCTAATCTGTCATTATCATAAGGTGGTCATATCTCAAGCCTTTCGTGCTATCATACTTCTTTTCATGCTGCAGACCTAATATTTTCTTTATATTTTGGATCTCTGCATTCTCCATTAACTGCTTATGGCTTGCTTCTCTCACATTTAATAATTCCCCCCTGAGAGGAAACACACCATAGTGATCCCATCCACCATCCGCAATGAAATCAGGCTGAACTCTTCAGTATGACAGTGAAATCGCATACTATGTTTTTTAATACGTTCGTGTTAGTCACAGCCAAAGCCTTTGTTGAATCTCCTTCAGTAAGGATCAAGGTGCACTTAGTCAGAGTTCTTCCATCATTTGCATTCGGTAACAAGTTAGATACATGCAGTACTTGCCAAATTGTTGGAAAGAATCTGTAACCAGTCTACTTCTACAGGTGGCCTATTTTTTCTGTTGAATAGACACTCGATTAACTATTGAGTTACGTAATCTTTTCAAGTGATGTATTTTTTTCTAGTTAGCTGAAAAAAAAGTCTAGCACAGAAATAGTACATATAAGAAAATAATGTCGATAAAGTACTTTCATGACGAACTTTATGGCGTAATTTCCTTTATATTACGTGAGTCTCCTTATCTAATATATGCAATGCAAAAGATTGGACATTACCATGTATGTTTTGCTACATGATGAACTTACTAAACGTATTTAGATAAATTAACACTCCACTTTACTGGATCGAGTTTCCTAAACACTTCATTGTGTGCCAAAGATTTAACGAACCATGCCATTGCTACATGAGAAACCACAAACGGAACCATAGCAAAAAAGAGAGTACTATTCACAAATAACAATAGATTTAACACCCCCTGCACTATTGAATATACTTAAATTGTCTTGATGCCAAGTTTACATCAATAACCACTTTTCTTTGTAACAAAAAGACAATGCTAAGCAAGACACTTCTAACATTCCCTTCAAATATTGCTACATCAATGCATGCTAGCAGTTGTGAAAAAAGCAATTGGCCTAGCTGGTGTATGTATGTTCTGACCAAATCTGAATAAGTATAGTGCTCTTATGCTTAAAAAATGCTGTTTTCACATATGAACCTATTCAGTCAGCAGTCCAACTATCCAACTATGAATCCATATATGCATGTACCCTGCATACCATGAATTTAGTAATAAAGCAAACAACAGGCACCTGTGGCCGTCCAATTGATTTTGTTTGCGTGCACAGCGTTTTTTGGCCAGCCAAAGAATCGATCAGCAGAGGCTCTTGTGTACGTAAGTGTCCAAGTTATTGGAACCAGCTCTGTCCAAGGATTGAAATTTGAATAGGAGGTGAAGTACGTGTGTGTTGCTGCTGTACACAAAGCATCATCCAGTAGTACCCCGGAAGTAGCAGTCAGCTTGCTTTGTCATCGTCGTCGCCATAAGCACTCGCTGGTGTGGGGCTGTGCTAATAAATTGTACGCACCAACTAATTCCACTCCTTGATCACCACCTCAACCAAACAAGAATATTTGGCATCAAATTGATTTTTCGATAAAGGGTGTTTTTTTATTGACTCATAGTGTAGCATCGAGGGATACAATCATAATGAGTACACACCCGGCCTCTGCCCAACTAGGGTGCACACAGCCAACACAACACACGACCCACAAGATCACTTCGGCAAAGAGCAAAGTCATAAAAGACCAAAGCTATGCCTAGGTGGAGAAAAGAAAACCCGAAGAATTGAAAGCAACGATAAACGATATATAGCAGTGACCATCGGCGTCAACCATCTCTTCCCAACACAAGGACTACAAGAAAGGCTCTTCAAAAGCGACGCCTCCAGGAAGGGAACGACGTTCAAGCGCCGACGTCGCCGAATCCAACCACGAAGGTTAGATCATGGGTTTTCACCCTGAAGATGTTGTCCGAGCCAATTCCGAGCAATGCCCTCATCAGGGTAACGACGCAAAAGAACGCCGCCATTGCCAGATATGACCAACTAGGGTCAAACCTATGGTTTTCACCACGGAGCTCGAGACTAGATACTACAGAAGTACCACCCAATCGAAGTAGTCATGTGTCGTCTCCTCCACTTTCCTCGATCCCAGTAGTTGCATATGCGCACGGTCCTTGTGGCGGGGGATGTCCACGCCCGTACGAGCAAGCTGACAAGACGAGACAAGATCTTCTCTCGCCACCATCCGACGAAGACTTTGACGGGGAAGAAGGACTGTCGGCACCACCAAAATCCCGGGATGGGGACACTCTGAAGGCCTACACCATCCTCACAAGTAGCAGCTGTTGACTGATCTGTATCAGACGACAGCTCCATGAGCTGCCACTACCTCCGCTGTCCTCGCCAGTGGACGCAGATCATCCAGGTTTGAAGCTCTTCAGGTAACCAGTCTAGCCCACAACCACACAGCAGCCTGCGGACCAGATTCACGGCTGCACCTGAGGGAACAACCACCATGAGCACTACGCACCAACGCCAAAGATGCACCCATGGAGCAACGGCCCTAGCATGGATGTGCTCTTAGGTTGGATGCATCGGAGGAAGTCACAGCACAAGACGCAGAGGAGCAACAGATGTGCATGCTCCAGTGGTCCTGTCGACGAAGATGACTGCGTCACGAGCGCCCATGGTGCCGCCCTAGTTATCCCAAGCCACCGCCAGATACGTGGAGCGCCGGAGCCGCCGCTGCAGCATCAACCTTCACAGCCGCCAGCCGCCATCTGCATCTCGTCGAACACGTTGCCCAAAGATCCACGGGAACACGTTGGCATCAAATTGATGAAGAGAGAACTTGAATCTGACTTTGTATCGAGGGGCTGGAATTTGGTTGGAGGAAGAACACCACCGTCATCCCACAGGGAAGAGCGTGTGCATCTCTGTCTTGCATCTCCCCCTTGATGCCTTTCTCGTTCGTCAGGTGGACAGGCAGCGACGCTGGAGCAGGACGGAGCCGGACGTCTCTACGGCCCGCGCTGCTCCTGCAAAGGAAGACCGTGATGGCGTTGTGCACCACCGCCGCTGCTCGAGCTCCTCCTGCCGAGTCCGGAGCTCCTCCTCGGGTCATCACTGCAGGCATGGGGATGGAGGCAGAGGGAACACTAGCCTGTGAGGTAGTGGAGAAGAGGAAGCAGCGTCTGAGTCGAAGGGAGGAAGATGGCGGCGCCACTGACCTTTGAGCCGGGATGGCGGCGGCGGCAACCTCCTCCTCATCACCCCTGTCCCGCCCACGTTCGCTCCCGAGAACCAAATCGATCGAGAGATCAGGGAAGATGGGGTTGGAGGAGGTCCAGCTTGGGAGGGGAGATGAAGAGAGCACGAGTGCGGGCGGCGGCGGCGGCGTGAACCCTAGCTGGGAGGAGAGAACAAACGATGGACGCTATGTGCGAGGGGTGCGAGACTCGCTCACATTTGTTTCTTTCCTCCTTCGGCACAGTAAAACACAGCGACAGTAAAAAACTGCGTACGTGGCTATCGGGAGAGGGCGCACATTGCGCGACTGTTAATGGGTTTTATAATTCACGGTTGCTTTCCTTCTTGTGCATAATTCATATGTTGTTTTGGGCACCGATTTACTGGAAGCCCTGTTAAGAGTATGTGTTGTTATTTTAAGGGCTTCTGAAGGTGGGGCGGGGTTGAATAGGCATTTTAAAACAATTACGGCTTAGACTTGATGAGTAAATGTGGAATAAAACTAGTGTTTAGTTCAACAAGCACAAAACCTAAACAAACAAGGCTCAACTATATGCACCAACAACTTATGCTAAATAAGATAAACAACTATGTGATAGCCGGATATATAACTGGAAGCACGAAAGCTATCACAAAATAAGTGTATAAGTAAGGGCTCGGGTACGAGATAAACAAGGCACGCGGAGACGCCGATGTATCCCGAAGTTCAGACCCTTACGAATGCTAATCACCGTCAGAGCTGCGTGGAGGCACGATGCTTCCCAAGCACCATAATGGTTCATTGTATTCTCCTCACACCATCGCACAATATAAAGTGTCGTGATTGCACTAAGAGACCCTTGAGGGCGATCACCGAAATCGACAATCAATGTCAGTTTTTTTTGCAATTGTCCTAAAAACAACAAATAGTTTTAGAGATTTTTCATTTTTCTTTTAGAAACACACAAGTAGCTTTTCCAAGGAAAGAACATATTCTTGCTTTGAAAACATGCATGTAATCTTTCTAAAGAATTTAATATGGTTTTTATTTTGAAATATCGATTTATTTTGGAATTAATGGGAATTAGCATGGCAAAGGCAATACTAATTTTATTATAAACAACAAAGTCATACAAAATCTCCCAGGATACTAGTTGATACATAGGTTAGGGCACATAACTCAAACAACATGAAAATAAACTGCAGGCAAACCTTCTTTTACTTTTTATATATAGGATATTTAGCAGCTAGTAGGAAACACCCAAAAGTCATTTCGAGAGGTAACGCCATGTAATGGCAGATCTGGCACCACACATTAGTTCTGTGATTCGTGCTATCTATGGTCCACACACATGTATATACTTTGTATTGGTTTCTTAGTTTCTCGTATTTCTTTTTAGTCAAATCAAGTGTCAGTTTGATGTGCCCCATAGTACTAACTTTTTTTCAGTGCAGTATGCTAATGCGACATTACTCCCTCTCCCCCCTCCCCCAACAAATTCACAAACTTTTACTCTATCTTAGATAATTTACACTCATATCTTTTAAACAATTAAACTATAAACTTGTTTTGAATCTTTTCATATATTTGAACTCCTAACGCAAAGACCTTTAGAACAAGACAATCTTGGATATATTTTGACTCATTTGAAATGAGTGAAGCAGGTTATTTAATATGTCAACTTTTTAAATTGATTATTTGAAAATGTGTTAAAATTTATATGAAAAGTATTTGTGTTGCTTCACATTTTTTGCTCTTCATTTCCCATTTGACTGCTTAGTTTTTATTTTTATTCACTTTCACAACCAATTTCACTTTCGACGGGCTTGTTTCGCAAAAATCATATATATTTCAATTGCACATTTTTGAAATATCATATTTCACTCTTTTAAAATAAACAATTACACATTTAAAAAAAATAAGTTTCACAATTGACATTTCAGTTTAAATTTTTTTTCACTTTCAGAACCTACACTTTACTTTTCACTGGTTTGTTTCACAAAAATCACATCTTTTCCAATTGCTCATTTTTGAAATAGCATATTTCACTCTTTTGAGATAAACTGTTACATCTTTACAAAAACTCAGTTTCAGAAGCTGAATTTCAGTTTCATATTGTTTTCAGTTTGTAGGTAAATAGGTTTATTTCAAAATTTTGACTTTACTGAAATAATATTTTGTTTCACATTTCTATATTAACATAAGTTTGTTTCACATACGGAATGTGAAATGTCAAAATTTAAACGTGCTGAAATGTATCGAAGATTGGTCTAGCATCAAAGGTCTTGGCGCGAGGAGTTCAAATTTATAAACTATTTTAAAAACGAATTTATAGTGATGATATGGATGATTTAATTTAGCAAAGATGAAATAAAATGTTGGATTTATTTTTTGTGAGAGAAGAGAGAGTGGGCTGTCACCTGACACAAAAAGCTGCTACTGTGGATCCTTTTATTATATTGATCTGTATTGTATTCCCGAAACACATTTTTTATACTGAACACGGCTCTGAATCTGCTTTTCACTTTCCTTATCTCTTGTAACTTGTGCTAACTATGCTATGATATTTTTCAACCATGCCGACACGCAGCTCCAAGCCTGGATAACATCGTGCATCAAGATTATCATAACATCGTCCATGGCCGGAGAGTTTTACACATGACCCCTGTCGTGGAATTGTCACGGCAGATGTCCTCGAGCTAGGACTTAGTCGTGGAGCCATCGCAGCTAGGAAGCTTGAAGGGGTTATGCGGGACAAGGAACACGAGGGTTTATACTGGTTCGGCTCCTTACGGTGAAGGTAAAAGCCTATGTTCAGTTTGAGGTGGTATTGATTAGGGTTACGATCACCAGGGAGCTAAACAGCTATGCCCGGATCTCGATGAGATTGTTGTCGCCCTTAAACCGCTGCCGGGTCGTCCCTTTATATAGGGAGGCTGACGCCCAGCAGCCCATAGAGTCCCGGCCGGCTCATAAGAGTGTCCGGCTCGGACTCTCAACTATACTTGCCTTACACTACAAGTTCTACCATAATAATGATTGTAACTACGGGCCTTAAGCCATATCCGGGTCTCAGCGCATCTCTGGCCCATCGTCTTCAAACTTGGCTCCGGGCTTCTGGCAATGACCACACGAGTAACCCGGCCCCTCCTGGCGGGTGACTCTAAGGTCTATATCCTCAACATTAGGCCCCAGATTGATTTGAGCCGGCTCATGTCAATCTTCAACTCTTCTGATAGAAAAATCTCTGGCTTACCATTCATGTGAAGGCCATAACCCGGCATGACGTCATCCTCTGGACTCCGGATAATCCGCCGTGACGTCATCCTCCATTAAGTCCGTTTTTTACTCCGCCAGATCCGCAACGGATCTTTCTCTTTACTGTCATCCCGAAAATCGAGGCGTTTCGTGGGGAGATAACCACGTCGTGGTCTCCTTGAATCTCGCGCCCACTTATGACCTTGCCTTATAAATAGGCCGGCCCGACGGGCTCTTCTCACGCTCCCTTCTCTGTCATCTTCCTCCTCTCACTGTCCCGTGCTGCTCGAGCTCTGCCGCCGTCGCCACCGCGGGTCTCCTCGTCGTCACCAGCTCAGGCCGCTGCATCACCCTGAACGGACCAGAGAAACGTGACAACCTCCGCGGCTCTCCAGCTCCGGTAAGTCTTGCTTGTCCTGTAGGATAGATCTACCGTAGGGTTCGTCCGTGTTCTTCGTGTTCATCGCCATTGCCACAAGCTTCGGTAGTTCTCCTAGTCACTGCCCTTGTTTGATCTTTAGTCTTGTATAGAACCAGTGCGGCAGTTGTTTAGGACTCATTTCAAATGCCCGTAGATCTCTTTCTACTGCATAAATGCTTCATTCGAGCTCAAGAACATCCGCTCGTCTGTTTCTAGGTCTAGAAAGTTTTCATTTCACCCGACCATTTTGATCCAAAAAAGTTACTGCAATACGTGAAACCTGTTTTACCACACTTAGTAAAAACTGTAACCATTGAAACTTGGCGGCTTACAATTCCGGTTTAAAGAAACCACGCGCCGTAGAATCCTCCGGCTTAAAGAAAACCATGCTTTGTAGAATCCTCCGGCTTAACTGTGATAAGGTCGTAGATAATCAACTTATTCTGAACGCCCCTGCGGCTTAAATAACCCACCGTACTTGAGTATATACCATTAGTCCCCTTCATAAGCCGCCACCTTAGTTTTGAACTGTAGGTCACCTCCGGCTTATAATTAACCCGGACGTATTTTTCTCCTTGTTATAGACTGCCAACTTTCACCATGCCTCCCAAGGCTCCCATCACATGCAACTGGATGAGGTCCAACGTCACCAACGAGACCCTAGCCAATTTTGTTAAGTCCGGATATTTGCCTAAGAAGGAAATCATGTCCTACCGTGCCCCTGACCCGTCAGAAGAGAGACCACAGCCAAAGGACGGGGAGGTAGTGATTTTCGCAGATCATATGAGCCGGGGCTTCGCACCGCCCGGCTCAAAGTTTTTCAGGGACGTGCTCAACTTCTTCGACTTGCGGCCTCAAGATATAGGACCCAACTCCGTATCCAACATCTGCAATTTTCAAGTCTGCTGCTCTTCAGAGAGCTTTTTACTTAAACCGCCAGAATGAGTGCGCCAATGGGCCAAGTCTGGAGCTAGGTGGCATTTCCATCCAGCGGCGTAGGGACTGTCTTTTTCCTTACGCAGAGCCGCCGAGCCACCCCAAGGACTGGAATATGACTTGGTTCTACTGCCAAGATACGTCCCCGGCTGATGAAAGCCCGCTGCCCGGCTTTCGCCCAACACGTCTAGAGCCGACTCACCCGCTGTCGGACAAGCTGACTCCAGCGGAGCGCCAGCCTCTGCTTCCTACTATCGACAAAATCAAGGCCCTCCTGGGCAACGGTCTGAACGGAATCGACCTGGTCCGGGTCTGGATCTCATGGCGGGTGATCCCATTGAGCCGCCGCCCCGGCTTAATGTGTGAGTACACAGGGCGAAAGGATGACCCGCAGAGGCACAGCCGCAATGATCTTCCAGAAGACGTTGCAGAGGAAGAGACCAAGGCTCTTTTAAACGAGAGCCTGGCAGACTGCGGAAGGACCGGGTTAGCCCCCTTCTGCAAGACCAACCCAGCCCCAGCGGTAAGCCGCTGACTTTAACTTATTATCCTTTTCTGCATATAACCTTCATCTGAACCGTTGTAAGAATTCACCATTGTATCTTTCAGGCTGATGATAAGTTCTGGCGGGTCAAATATGACCATGAGGCGGCCAAGAAGGCCAGGAAGGCGAAGAAAGCCGCCAAGAAAGCCGCCCCTCGCAAAAAAGGAAGCAGGCCTACTGCTTCGGAGCTGATGCAATTAAGCGACAGCTCCGAGTCAGAGGTAACCCCTAAGCCTTTAAATTCTTGCTGTATTTGTTATTTGTTGCTGTTTGCCTTATCAACACTTGCTCATTGACAGGATGACACCGGCGCCAGTAACCCGGTGGTTGAAGAGGTAACGTCACTTTCCTCCGACTCGGAGCCCTTGCCCCAGCTGAAAGTCCGAAGGGTAACCCGGAAAGTAAGCTTTTCACATCCTTTAGCTTATCAAGACCCTCAATTTATTTTGAAGCGACAGGTTCATGAAAGCCGGCGTCACACCCGGACCAACAAGGACACCGACCTCTCCGCCGGGTTACCCGACGCAACAAGGAAGCGCCGAACTGAGGTTTTTTCCCACTTGTACCCTTTTCATCCGTTGGCGGGTGTTATCCGTCAGCCACTCAATTCCTCTGACTCCAATTATCAGGAGACCTCCCCTTCTTCGGGCGACTCTATGCAGTCGAGCCTTCCGACTTTCAAGACCGCGCCCGGGTAATGACAACCATCTCATATTATATTTGTCTGTACTTACTTTCTTTGTGCTGAATGTTTCTGTCCTTTCAGTGCCCAGGCAAAACTCACCAAAAGAGCGAAGAAGACCAGATCAGCCGGAGTGCCGGATTTGCCTGAACCGGCGGTGACGGCTCAAGAACCGCCAGCTGCCTCCGCCCCCGAAGCCACCACTCCAATGGACACGGCACCTGAGGCCACTGCCCCAACTACCAAGGCAACGACTGAAGCTTCGGTTAACCCGGAGGCCTCCGGCTCAGCTCCTCCAGCAGACGACCCGGACGTGGTAATCACCCGGACGGAGTTTGTTGAGCCGGGGAGACCGACCGTGCTGGCCAAGTGCTCCGCTAAGGGGGAGTTGCTGCAGCCCCACCGGGTGAACCTGGACCTCTCCGACTACACCAACTTGAGCATTGGAGAGCTCGTCTCTGGCTACATCAACCAGGTGCACAAGAGCCGGGACGCGGAAGTCGCCATGGTAAACCAGATCCAACAAAAATCTGAGGTATCCTTCTGCTGTCTTCTTACTTACTGCATAGTTACCTTTGCCATGCTAGCCCCCAAGTCGACGACTTATGATTGAATATGTTGTAGACTTAGGTTCCGGCTTACTCCAGTGAGCCGGCAGTATGTAGATAGATACGTTCAATATGCATTAGCCCCCAAGTGCCAAGTGTCTTTGCTTGGAAAGTGCTTGGGACTTATATAATAACTGCTCATGTCCTAACCCGGAAATTTATACAGGCTGTTGGTAAGAAGCTAGAGGCGGACCTTGCGGATCTCAAGAGCCGGCTGAAGACGCAGGAGATGGAGACCCGGAAGGCAAACGCCAAGTTTGTATCCAGCATCGCCGCTCAAGAGAAGCTGAAGACAGAATTTGATGCTGAGCGGAAAGCCTGGGCCGAAGAGAAGGCTGCACTGGTGACCCGGGCGGAACAGGCGGAGAAGGCTCTCTCTGAGAAGACCGCCGAGCTCTCCGGCCTAAAGCGCCAGGTTTCCCAAATGGTGGCCGCCATCTTCGGTAAGTCGCCTCACCGGCTTTCATCAAGTTTGTATATGTCATGATTCATCCTTGTCACCGGTTTATCTGATTCTGTTAAACAGGTCCCAGGAGTGCCAACCTCAACCAGAGTGTGGTCACCAAGCTAAAGGCCGTGTATACCCTGGTGGAACAGCTCTACACCGGGTCACAGCGTGCCTTAGCTGTGGTGGCCCTATCCAACGAGGTGCCGACTCACCTGGCCGAAGTCCTGCGCCGGCTCGCCGTTCTGCCTCAGCGGATCCAAGAGCTGCGACGGGCCTCTGCGAGAGCCGGAGCGATCGCCGCGCTGAGCCGGGCCAAGGCATTCCTGCCGGAGCTAGACCCGGCAGACATCGCCCTGGGTTACCCAAGCCTGAAGGAAGACGGCTCAGCTTTCGATCAGAAGGACTTTGCGGCGTGCGTGAAGGCTGTACGCCCGGTGGCCACCCTCATCGGGAACGACACAGATCTGACCAAGTACCAGCCGGGTTACGACGCGGAGAATCAGAGGATTCCAACCCCTCGCTATGAAGCCCTCAACCTGATCCCGCCGGCTCGTCAGCACACCTTCGCCCCGGAGATTGACCCGGCCGGGTTAATTGACGAGGAAGCCCAATTCGAAGCTCTCAGCGGCATCGACTGGAAGTCATCAACCTTCAAAGTCTTGGGATCAGCCGGAGGAGAGGATAGGAACGAGCCGGAGACTTCAGCTCAGCGGGCGTCGTAACTCGGCTGGCGGTTTACCAAACAATGCTCCACCCTTGTTAGACTTGATGAATTTTGTAATAGAGTAGGTGCAACAATTTATCTTTGCCGTGCCATCGTGCACGCATTGAATGCCAAGGGTTTTTGAAGTTGTCTCTTTGATGTTTCTCCGGGTCATAATTATCCCTTTGTTTTTCTCGACCTCAAAGAGGTGCCTTTAGATATCCTGCATAGAAAGGCAAATCACAAGTCTTGAGGCGGCTTAACTCCGATTTACTTGCCTTGACGACACCCATGATGTTCAACTAACACTGTAAACCAAAGTTAAGCCGGCAAAGTGAGACCTGGCCGTGCACACCTTGTCATAATCAGAGTAAACTTGTGATAAAGCAGAAGAACTTAGGGGCTTCCGGTTCGAATACGACCAGAGACCCGGCCCAAAGGGGTTAAGCCAAGATTCGGATACGATCATATAGCCCCCAGTGGGTGTGGCGATGCCAATCAAGAGGGTACCGACAGCTATGTTCTCTTTGGTTCGAATACGACCCATGTTTGAACAGGAAGCCCCCAAGTGATTTTTAAAATTGTTTAACGACGCTGATTCGAATACGATCCACGTCGGTTCTCAGAGGGGTTAAACTATGATTCAAATATGACCAAAGGTAACCTCCCAATGAGCTCGGCACTTTGCCAATCAAATGGGTATCGACAGCTATGTTCTCTTTGGTTCGAATACGACCCATGTTTGAACAGGAAGCCCCCATGTGACTTTACTGCTTACGGCTAGATTCGAATACGATCATAAGCCGGATCCTCCTTTAAGTCATCATGTAATCTTGTAATAAAAACAACACGTGCATATTTGGAGGAGAAAAAAGGACAGAGGTCCTGCTTTATTGCTTATCATAATATATACATGGCTGAGAGAAATATGTACACCACGAGAGCCGGTGGCTCAAGTGTAGTAAGGCCGAAGCTGAGCTATGTTCCACGGCCGACGGGTCTCTTCCTCCGACTTACGTGAATCTTTGTGCTCCCGAATGTCAATGAGGTAATATGACCCGTTGTGCAAGTTCTTGCTGACCACAAAGGGCCCTTCCCAAGGTGGGGATAACTTGTGTGCATCTGTTTGATCCTGGATGAGCCGGAGCACAAGGTCGCCTTCCTGGAAGACCCGGGACTTGACCTGGCGGCTATGATAACGGCGCAAATCTTGTTGGTAAATCGCTGACCGGGCTTCTGCCACATCACGCTGTTCATCCAACAAGTCAAGAGCATCTTGGCGCGCCTGTTCATTATCCGTCTCAACATAAGCCGCCACGCGAGGTGAGTCGTGACGGATGTCGCTGGGGAGGACTGCTTCTGCTCCATAAACCATGAAGAAAGGCGTGAAGCCTGTAGATCTGTTAGGAGTAGTATTGATGCTCCATAAGACGGAGGGCAACTCCTCCACCCAACAACCCGGCGTCCGTTGCAAAGGGACCAAAAGCCGGGGCTTGATGCCCTTCAGAATCTCCTGATTAGCTCTCTCAGCTTGACCATTGGATTGAGGATGAGCCACTGAAGAAACATCAAGTCGGATATGCTCTCGTTGACAAAACTCTTCCATGGCGCCTTTGGAAAGATTGGTGCCATTGTCAGTTATAATGCTGTGCGGAAAGCCAAAGCGGAAAATCACCTTTTTCATAAATTGAACCGCCGTGGCTGCATCGCACTTGCTAACTGGCTCAGCTTCCACCCACTTTGTGAATTTGTCAACTGCCACCAAGAGGTGGGTCTTCTTATCCTTGGACCGTTTAAAAGGCCCAACCATATCAAGCCCCCAGACCGCAAAGGGCCAAGTGATTGGGATCATCCTCAACTCCTGAGCCGGCACGTGAGCCCGTCGTGAGAACCTTTGGCAACCATCACATTTACTGACCAAGTCCTCTGCATCAGCATGAGCCGTCAACCAATAAAAACCATGACGGAAAGCCTTGGCCACAAGGGATTTTGAGCCGGCATGATGGCCACAATCCCCTTCATGGATCTCACGCAAGATCTCTTGACCTTCCTCAGGGGAGACACAACGCTGAAATGCCCCTGTAACACTGCGATGATGCAACTCGCCATCGATAACGATCATTGACTTAGCCCGCCGGGTTATTTGCCTGGCCAAAGTTTCATCCTCAGGCAACTCTCCCCGGGTTATATAAGCCAGATATGGCATTGTCCAGTCTGGTATGACATGAAGAGCCGCCACCAGTCGTGCCTCCGGGTCAGGGATAGCCAAGTCTTCCTCTGTAGGCAACTTAACCGAAGGGTTATACAGGACGTCCAGGAAAGTGTTAGGCGGCACCGGCTTTCGCTGAGAGCCCAGCCGGCTTAGAGCATCAGCCGCCTCGTTCTTCCTGCGATCAATGTGCTCCACTTGGTAGCCCTGAAAGTGCCCAGCAATGGCATCAACCTCGCGGCGATAAGCCGCCATGAGAGGATCCTTAGAATCCCACTTGCCTGATACTTGTTGAGCCACCAAGTCTGAGTCACCAAAGCACCTTACCCGGCTTAAGCTCATCTCCTTAGCCATCCGAAGACCGTGGAGCAAGGCCTCGTACTCAGCCGCATTGTTAGTGCAAGGAAACATCAACTGTAGCACATAATGGAACTTGTCACCCTTAGGGGAAGCCAATACAACGCCAGCCCCCGAGCCCTCCAACTGCCTGGACCCATCAAAGTGAATAGTCCAATAAGTGTTATCCGGCTTTTGCTCGGGCACTTGTGACTCTGTCCAATCATTGATGAAATCCACCAAGGCCTGAGATTTAACAGCAGTGCGTGGCACATATCTGAGACCATGAGGTCCAAGTTCTATAGCCCACTTAGCAATTCTCCCTGTGGCCTCTCTGTTTTGAATGATATCGCCAAGGGGAGCAGAGCTGACCACAGTGATGGGATGACCCTGAAAATAATGCTTAAGTTTCCGGCTTGCCATGAACACACCATATACCAGCTTCTGCCAATGCGGGTACCGCTGCTTGGACTCAATGAGCACTTCGCTGACATAATAAACCGGCCGCTGAACCGGATGCTCCTTACCCTCCTCCTTGCGCTCCACCACAATAGCCACACTGACGGCTCGTGCGTTTGCCGCCACATACAGTAGTAAGGGCTCCTTATCAACCGGAGCAGCAAGGACTGGGGGCTCTGCCAGCTGCTTCTTCAAATCCTCAAAGGCGGTATTAGCTGCATCATTCCAGACAAAGTTATCAGTTTTCTTCATCAACTGATATAAGGGCATGGCCTTCTCACCCAAACGGCTTATAAACCGGCTTAACGCAGCGATGCGACCCGCCAAGCGCTGAACGTCATTTATACACGCCGGCTTAGCCAGGGAGGTGATGGCCTTGATCTTCTCCGGGTTAGCCTCAATGCCTCTGTCAGAAACCAAGAAGCCCAAGAGTTTGCCTGCAGGAACACCAAAGACACACTTGGCCGGGTTAAGCATCATCTTATAGACCCGGAGATTATCAAAGGTTTCCCTTAAATCATCTATCAGGGTTTCCTCTTTGATGGATTTAACCACAATATCGTCCACGTAAGCGTGAACATTGCGCCCGATCTGTTTATGAAGACAGTTCTGTACACAACGCTGGTAAGTCGCCTGTGCACACTTGAGTCCAAAGGGCATAGACACATAGCAGAAGGCTCCAAAGGGAGTGATGAACGCCGTCTTCTCCTGGTCCTTAACTGCCATCTTAATCTGATGATAACCGGAATAAGCATCCAAGAAACTTAAACGTGCACAACCTGCCGTAGCATCAATGATTTGATCAATACGGGGGAGGGCAAAAGGATCAGCCGGACACGCTTTGTTCAAGTCCGTGTAGTCCACACACATCCGCCAGGTGCCGTTCTTCTTGAGTACGAGCACCGGGTTAGCCAACCACTCTGGGTGAAAAACTTCAACGATAAACCCGGCCGCCAAGAGCCGGGCTACTTCTTCGCCAATAGCTTTCCGCCTTTCCTCATTAAACCGCCGAAGGAACTGTCTGACCGGCTTAAATTTCGGATCAACATTGAGAGTATGCTCAGCGAGTTCTCTAGGTACACCTGGCATGTCAGAAGGTTTCCACGCGAAGATGTCCCTATTCTCACGGATGAACTCGATGAGCGCGCTTTCCTATTTTGGATCCAGATTTGCACTGATGCTAAACTGCTGAGATGAGTCACCTGGAACAAAATCAACAAGTTTAGTCTCGTCAGCTGATTTAAATTTCATTGCCGGCTCTTGTTCTGTGGTTGGCTTTTTCAGAGAGGTCATATCTGTTGGGTCAACATTGTCTTTGTAAAACTTCAACTCCTCTGTAGCACACACAGATTCTGCATAAGCCGCATCACCTTCCTCACACTCCAGAGCCACTTTCCGGCTGCCGTGAACCGTAATAGTCCCATTGTGACCCGGCATCTTGAGCTGTAAGTACACATAACACGGTCGTGCCATGAACTTGGCGTAAGCCGGCCGCCCAAATATAGCATGATATGGACTTCTTATCTTGACCACCTCAAAGGTTAATTTCTCCACCCTGTAGTTGTTCTCATCCCCAAAAGCCACTTCCAATTCGATCTTGCCGACTGGATAAGCCGACTTACCAGGTACCACACCATGGAAGATAGTGTTTGACTGGCTGAGGTTCTTATCAACCAACCCCATACGGCGAAAAGTCTCATAATAGAGGATGTTGATGCTGCTGCCTCCATCCATGAGCACCTTTGTGAACTTATATCCTCCCACCTGAGGAGCCACCACTAAGGCCAAGTGGCCCGGGTTATCCACCCGGGGAGGGTGATCCTCCCTACTCCACACTATAGGCTGCTCAGACCACCGCAAGTAGCGTGGGACCGCCGGCTCAACAGCATTCACAGCCCTCTTGTGAAGCTTCTGATCTCGCTTGCACAGACTAGTGGTAAACACATGATACTGTCCACCGCTAAGCTGCTTTGGATTGGTCTGATAACCCCCCTGCTGCTGTTGATGACCCTGGCCAGACTGTTGATTAAAGCCCCCTTGACCGTTCTGAGGACCGGAATTTGAGCCGCCGCCCGGGCCATGAAAGCCGCCAGCGCCTGAACCGCCGCCCGGGCCATTGTAATTCTTAAAGGCCTTCATGATCGCGCAATCCTTCCACAGATGAGTCGCTGGCTTCTCTCTAGAGCCATGCCTTGGACAAGGTTCATTCAACAGCTGCTCCAGCGTTGGACCTGACCCGCCGCCTCGGGGAGGGGGCCTCCCCTTGCGTCGCTGGTTATTACCTTGGGAGTTGGCGTTGGCTACAAACTCTAGGCTGCCATCGGCCTTGCGCTTGCCTCCTCCTTGGTTCCCCGGGTTAAACTGAGGACCCTTGCCATTGCCGTTCTTCTTTCCCTTCCCTGTCCTTTCATCATCTGAAGGGGGATCCTTGGTACCATCGGAATCGGCGTACTTGACAAGAGCCGCCATTAGTGTACCCATATCGGTGCAGTCGCGCTTAAGCCGCCCGAGTTTCATCTTTAGGGGCACAAAGCGACAGTTCTGTTCCAACATTAAGACTGCAGAGCCGGCATCCATCTTATCTGATGAATGTATGATCTCCTTAACCCGGCGAACCCAATGGGTCGTGGATTCACCCTCCTGCTGCTTACAGTTAGTCAAATCCACAATTGACATAGACTGCCTACAGGTATCTTTGAAGTTTTGGATGAACCGGGCTTTCAGCTCAGCCCAAGACCCAATGGAATTCGGTGGTAGCCCTTTCAACCACGTGCGGGCAGTTCCATCTAACATCATGGTGAAATACTTGGCCATGGCCGCCTCACTGACCTCCAGCAATTCCATAGCCATCTCATAACTCTCAATCCAGGCTGCAGGCTGTAAGTCAGCTGTGTAGTTAGGCACCTTCCTAGGGCCTTTGAAGTCCTTAGGTAGACGTTCATTACGGATAGCTGGCACCAAACAAGGGACACCCCCGGTCCTGGTAGGGATACCCACATCAACGGAAGTCGTCGGATAAGCCGGGGGGGGGGGGTCTGGTAAGCCGTCAATTGAGGCACTTGCTCCGCCTCTTGGCGCGCTTTGTCCTGGTCTGCTGCGTAAAAGGCTCCATTATGAGCCGGGCCATGGCCAGGGGGCGGGTCATGGCGTCGGACATTGCTTGAGCCGGTTGCTGAGACCATGTGCCGGCTGTAACTCGGGCTCTGACCCGGACGAGGGGTCGAGTGGATCCTATCCCGGCTGTAGGAGTACGCCTCTTGCTGTGCCAGTGCCGTCTGCAGGAGTTCCCTGACCCGGTGGGTTTCGATGGCCGTCGGAGAGTCGCCGTCAACGGGGAGAGCCGCCAGCCGTGCTGCCGCAGCGACCATGTTTTCCAGCGGGTTATTATAATGACCCGGGGGTATTGGCACATACTGAGGCGGGGCAGGGGGCACCTGGGGAGGCCCCATCACTCGTGGCTGAATAAGGGGTCCAGACCCGGGCGCTATGACCCCTGGCGGGTTACTAGACCCTGCACCTGGCGTGTTGAAGAGGTTGCGTGGATCGTAAACCGGTGGGAGTCGAGACTGGGCCTTTTGATGCCTCCTTCTCATGACCTCATTGGCCGCGTTCTGATCCATCGTGAGTTGGAAGGACTGCGCCTGAATCAGCTGAGTCTGGGCATCGAGAGCCGCCCGCTCCGCAGCCAGCCTGATCCCTTCCGCTGCAAGATCCTCTTTAGCTTTTATCAGATCCAATTTTAACTGTGCCACCTCCGCATCATGCTGAGCTTGATCCGCCGGGTCAACCGTGGCGGTTAACAGGGCCGTCATCTTGTCCGTGAGATCCATTAGCACCTGAGCCGGAGAAGGCACCGGGTTTCCCGCTCCAGCAGCGGGGTTCTGAACAGGCTGCGCACCAGCCATAAAAACTCCAACCTGACTTGGCGGCTCAAAAAGGTCCGGAATACTGTCACCATCGGAACAACCCATGAGCCTGCCATCTTGAAGTTGGTACAACGAGTTTGACTCATCGGTGGCCGACTCGCCGTCAGAGCCGGCGGCCGTCCCATCACCAGATCTAGATTGATCGGAGAGTCCTCCATGGATACACCCCACAAAAGCATGCCTTAAGGCAGGCCAGGCCTGGGCGGGTCGCGCAAGCTGAGCCGTCTCGATGAGATCAGCGCAGAGACCCGGCTCAGGGCCCGGCTCACCAATCTTGCCAATGAAAACGTGAATTCCGCCGAAGGGGACCCGGTACCCGTACTCAATTGAGCCGGCGTCGGGGCCCCAGTTTGCATCGTCGATGTAGAGCTTGCCGCGACGACTCTTGTTCATCCGGCCCACAGCGTATCCCTTGAGCCCTTTGAATCTGCCCTTCAAGAACTCAAATCCACCGTGCGCTGGCCCCACGGTGGGCGCCAACTGTCGTGGAATTGTCACGGCAGATGTCCTCGAGCTAGGACTTAGTCGTGGAGCCATCGCAGCTAGGAAGCTTGAAGGGGTTATGCGGGACAAGGAACACAAGGGTTTATACTGGTTCGGCCCCTTACGGTGAAGGTAAAAGCCTACGTCCAGTTTGAGGTGGTATTGATTAGGGTTACGATCACCAGGGAGCTAAACAGCTATGCCCGGCTCTCGATGAGATTGTTGTCGCCCTTAAACCGCTGCCGGGTCGTCCCTTTATATAGGGAGGCTGACGCCCAGCAGCCCATAGAGTCCCGGCCGGCTCATAAGAGTGTCCGGCTCGGACTCTCAACTATACTTGCCTTACACTACAAGTTCTACCATAATAATGATTGTAACTACGGGCCTTAAGCCATATCCGGGTCTCAGCGCATCTCTGGCCCATCGTCTTCAAACTTGGCTCCGGGCTTCTGGCAATGACCACACGAGTAACCCGGCCCCTCCTGGTGGGTGACTCTAAGGTCTATATCCTCAACAGCCCCCTTACTTATTCCAAAGCGTCACCATGGTCTCTAAAGGCACTTTTAGTTACCTGCATGGTGGTTGGTATCTCATATCAAAATGAAATTGTTTACTTTTTGTGATGTTTGGTTGCTGACATGAGGCCGTGGCCATATGGTTGGGCGTTATTCAGGGCCAGGCCTGCACGCAGCATGAAGTAGGGCCATGGCATGCTTTTGCCCTCACGAAGCTCTGCCAGTTCATCTACCACCCATGAGCGCCGCTAGCCGAAGACGCCGCTGACGAGATTGGCACCATCCCGAACCTGCCAATGTTCCACCGGCCACCCGAGCCAACCACCGGGAGCCAGCCAGCCACGCCTCGCCACCGAACAGGGAGGCGCCACCAAGGGGGGCACCGCCCAACTCCAAGGCCTCCGGCCGCAACCGCCTATCACCACCTTGCCGCCTTGTGCTGCCGTCGGAGGCAGGCTGTCACTCCGTCGTGTAACCTCATGATTTGCGAGTAGTCGATTGCCTCATTAGGGTGTGGCTTGGTTTCCATTCGTGGTCAAAGTTTATAACAGTTTCATGGTCAATTGCTGCGGGGGACTTCAACAAGTGCATGTGGGATTTCGAGCACTTCTCGGCAACTGCCAGGTCAGTAGCGTAAATGCAAGCTCTTCGAGATGTCTTGGAGGTATGCGAGTTGGTTGACTTGGGTTTTATTGGCATCCCGCACACAGATGATAACATGAGGGCCGGTAGTGCCAATGTTAAAGTTCGGCTGGACAGGGCAGTTGCAAATCATGCTTGGAGAAATATGTTTGATAACACTTCTGTCAGGCTCCTCATATCCCCATGTTCAGACCATGTCCCAATTCATATTTGTTGTGACGTACATAATGACCAGACAACTAAATTGTTGGGGAACGTAGTAACTTCAAAAAATTTCCTACGCACACGCAAGATCATGGTGATGCAAAGCAACGAGAGGGGAGAGTGTTTTCTATGTACCCTCGTAGCCCAAAAGCGGAAGCGTTATGACAACGCGGTTGATGTAGTCATACGTCTTCACGATCGACCGATCCTCAGTACCGAACGTACGGCACCTCCGCGTTCAGCACACGTTCAGCTCGGTGACGTCCCGTGAACTCACGATCCAGTAGAGCTTCGGGGAAGAGCTTCGTCAGCACGATGGCATGATGACGGTGTTGATGAAGTTACCGACGCAGGGCTTCGCCTAAGCACCGCTACGAATATGACCGAGGTGGATTATGGTGGAGGGGGGCACCGCACACGACTAAGAGAGATCAATGATCAACTTGTGTGTCTATGGGATGCCCCCTGGCCACGTATATAAAGGAGTGGAGGAGGGGGGAGGGCCGGCATAGCTATAGCGCACCCTGGAGGAGTCCAACTCCCACCGGGAGTAGGATCCCCCCTTCCCTAGTTGGACTAGGAGAGAAGGAAGGGGGAGAGAGGGAGGAAGGAAAGGGGGGGCGCCGCCCCCCTACTAGTCCAATTCGGACCAGAGGGGGAGGGGGCGCGTGTCCTGCCCTGGCCTCCTCTCTCTCTCTCTCTCCACTATGGCCCATTAAGGCCCATACAATTACCGGGGGGTTCCGGTAACCTCCCGATACTCCGGTAAAATCCCGATTTCACCCAGAACCATTCCGATGTCCAAATATAGGCTTCCAATATATCGATCTTTACGTCTCTACTATTTTGAGACTCCTCGTCATGTCCGTGATCATATACGGGACTCTGAACTA
Source organism: Triticum aestivum (assembly GCF_018294505.1). Lineage (NCBI taxonomy): Eukaryota > Viridiplantae > Streptophyta > Magnoliopsida > Poales > Poaceae > Triticum > Triticum aestivum. The sequence continues at coordinate 39,350,430 of NC_057799.1, read as the reverse complement.
CCTTCGGTACATCAAAACACAAAAACTCATAATACCGATCGTCACAGAACTTTAAGCGTGCGGACCCTACGGGTTCGAGAACTATGTAGACATGACCGAGACACGTCTCCGGTCAATAACCAATAGCGGAACCTGGATGCTCATATTGGTTCCTACATATTCTACGAAGATCTTTATCGGTCAAACCGCATAACAACATACGTTGTTCCCTTTGTCATCGGTATGTTACTTGCCCGAGATTCGATCGTCGGTATCTCAATACCTAGCTCAATCTCGTTACCGGCAAGTCTCTTTACTCGTTCTGTAATGCATCATCCCGCAACTAACTCATTAGTTGCATTACTTGCAAGGCTTATAGTGATGTGCATTACCGAGAGGGCCCAGAGATACCTCTCCGACAATCGGAGTGCCAAATCCTAATCTCGATCTATGCCAACTCAACAAGTACCATCGGAGACACCTGTAGAGCACCTTTATAATCACCCAGTTACGTTGTGACGTTTGATAGCACACAAAGTGTTCTTCCGGTAATCGGGAGTTGCATAATCTCATAGTCATAGGAACATGTATAAGTTATGAAGAAAGCAATAGCAGTAAACTAAAACGATCAAGTGCTAAGCTAACGGAATGGGTCAAGTCAATCACATCATTCACCTAATGATGTGATCCCGTTTATCAAATGACAACCCATGTCTATGGTTAGGAAACTTAACCATCTTTGATCAACGAGCTAGTCAAGTAGAGGCATACTAGTGACACTCTTTTTGTCTATGTATTCACACATGTATTTTGTTTCTGGTTAATACAATTCTAGCATGAATAATAAACATTTATCATCAAATAAGGAAATAAATAATAACTTTATTATTGCCTCTAGGGCATATTTCCTTCAGTCTCCCACTTGCACTAGAGTCAATAATCTAGATTACACAGTAATGATTCTAACACCCATGGAGCCTTGGTGCTCATCATGTTTTGCTCGTGAGAGAGGCTTAGTCAACGGGTCTGCAACATTCAGATCCGTATGTATCTTGCAAATCTCTATGTCTCCCACCTGGACTTGATCGCGGATGGAATTGAAGCTTCTCTTGATGTGTTTGGTTCTCTTGTGAAATATGGATTCCTTTGCCAAGCCAATTGCACCAGTATTGTCACAAAAGATTTTCATTGGACCCGATGCACTAGGTATGACACCTAGATTGGATATGAACTCCTTCATCCAGACCCCTTCATTTTCTGCTTCCGAAGCAGCTATGTACTCCGCTTCACACGTAGATCTTGTAGGAGATATGCCCTAGAGGCAATAATAAATGATATCATTTATCTCCGAGTTCATAATTATGTTTATGTTCCATGCTATAACTGCAATGATTCTCGAGTCTGCAATATCCACGAGGCTCGGAGGAAGACTCATATGCACGTGTGGAATAATAAATGGTAAGAAGTATCCCTAGTCCGGCCTCTAAGACTAGCTCAAGTGTTGCATGATGGTTCTGTTTTCCTGATCATGGGCATGTCTATGCCAGCAATTTTGAGGGCACAATGTTAAGAGAACATTTGTGTTGAATCGACCCGGATTGATGTTATGCTAAGAGATTCATTCGTCACAAGTTAATGGTGCATAACACAGAGATGGTTAACGTTTGCATGATTCCTTAGACCATGAGAGTATCGAGTTTCTTCATGCTTGCTCCATGAACTTTGGGGTTTGTTAAACGTCATCCGTAATTGGGTGGCTATTACGGCGGCTTACGGGTTCATGGAAAAGTGTGTCAAGTAACTTGATAACTCAAGATTGGGATTTGCTCCTCCGACGATGGAGAGATATTCTCGGGCCCTCTCGGTATTACGGTATCCATCATTGTCTGGCCAGACACAGTGTGATTTGATCACTGGGATGCCGGAACACGGAAACGAGAAAATAGAACAAAACCGGCAATGAGGTAACTTGCATGGTGGACAAATTCTTCGTCCACGGGGATGCAACAAATCTCACATCGGGTGTTTGTGACATATCGCGAAGCAACAGGAATAGCTCACTGCAACTGGAGGTTCACTCGAATATTCATTCGTGTGGGTATAGGGGTCAATATGGGTGTCCACGGCTCCGATGTTGATCATTGATCGGAAGGGGTTCCGGGTCATGTCTATACTTCACCGAACCTATAGGGTCACATGCTTAAGGGTCATCTATCTGCTGAATATTAGACAGGGAGTCTGAGAGAAAATCATCGAAAATGTTTCGGACACCGAAAAGTTTCGGACAGCGGAAAAGTTCCGCAGAGAGAGGTCACCGGATGAGTTTCGGTGAAACCGAAATAGTTGTTTCGGGGTATGCCATTAAGTCAAAATGGTTTCCGCACATGCCTGATAATTCTTGGAGGGTGCCAGAATCATTCTGGAAACTTTTTGGAATTTTCAGAAATAAAAACTGGAAATGTTCCGGAGCTGCAGGAACCGGTTCAGATGCTTTTCGCAGATGAAAATCATTAAACTGGAATAGTTCCAGAACACGTTGAAAATTATTATGGTGGGTACTGGAAATTTTCTAAGCCCACATAAATATTTTCAGTTCGAACGGACGCTGAAAAATGTCGTCGTGAATAGTGAAACTGCTTTTTGGGATATTTTATGGAAAGCCACCTTTTGGGGCTTTGCCCAAAAGATCTAGGGATGACATGGATGGATTGGGAGGCCCTCATGGGGGCCCCCCAAGGGGTGTGGCCGGCCACACTTGGGGCTCCACCTTGGAGCCCCTCTTGTTCCTTGGTTTCACTCTTATGTCCTTGAGGAAGGACTTCATTCATGTGCATTTTGGGTTTTTGTGTTAAACTACACTACCCCTTGGGATTTCCGATAAATAGAGGTGGAGGGGCAGCCCTCCACACTCACTCTTTCTCACATACAAGTGCCATGCATGATCTGGCTTCTCTCTCCCTCCCAGCGAAATAGTTTCGTAGAGCCGTAAGGCTGTCTGGGTTCCGGCAGGAACTAGTTCTGGACGGCGAAGCCCTGCCGGATAGATGACACCGTATGTGTGCAACTCTGTAGAGAGATCGTAGTTTCGGTCTTAGTTCGTGAGTGCCTCCCGAAGGGCTGTCCGTGTGACCGTCCGAGTTTCGAAGGTCCTCCCGAAGGGCTGTCCGAGTGACCATTCGAGTTTCGAAGGTCCTCCCGAAGGGCTGTCCGCGACACCGTCCGGGGGGGGGGGGCTGTTCGACCGCCTCCCACGGGGCTGTCTGAGGAGCAGATGAGGGTATACATCCTCGCAGTTGGGAGGTTGTAAATCCTAGCTGCGGGGATCTGCACCGCCGATCGTCATCGACTCTACTTCCCGCTGCGCTACGAGTCGGTAACGAAAAAGATCAAACCATGTATGCAGTCTCCATAGTGGTCTTGGGCTGGTGCGTAGGTCGAATTTTTTTTGTTTTCTGTCGCGTTCCCCAACAGTGGTATCAGAGCCGTGCTATGCGTAGATGCAGGTTGCGATCTAGAATACATAGAGATGTATGGGTATTGCATAATATAATTAGGTAGTAGATGAGATCTATTGCTGAAAATTATTTATGCGGGTGACAGATGAAATCTGTTACCCGACGTTCTTGTTGCTTCCCTAGAATTTGCGTTTGCTCAATCTCGAGACAGCATGGTGGAATTTGACAAAGTTCTGGCAATCCGTGATCCTGATTGATCATGGAAGTGCTATCAGTTCTTTGGGTTCTGCCGTAGTCAAAAGAAAGATGAAATTCGCAGATGAAAGGGCATTGCAGATATGATCTGCACGGGGGTCATGCGTATGACGAAGTTTAGTATGGGGCTCGAGATTTAATTATCTCGTGTTTCATACACCCCGAGATGTTAATCTAGCAACTTGAATAATCATACTTGATGATAAAACGTTGGTAGCTGCGGTTTAAGTCAAAACCTTAGAAGCCACGTAAAATAAAATTTTGATAAACCGATTAGAGGCTAACTTGGTTTTGCAGGATATGCATGTGATGTGGTATAGCAATGCTCATATTCAATTTGATTATGTATGAGATGACTATATGATGTAATTAACATGACCTGCGTGTCATGATTCGGCATGATGGCTGGAGCCATATGATTGTCACTTTAATGACCTGCGTGTCAACCTTAAGTAATGCACTTATTTTATTAGCTATAGAGATAGCAATATTATCTGGTGCATCAACAGGGTGGTGGCAATCTTCGTGAAGGTGAACACCGACGCGAATGCCGAAGACGAAGAAATGAAATACTTCTCCGTCAGAAAGGGCTATACCATATCATGCTATTATGAATTGCCTGAGATGTTTATCCCTTATGATGCACCCTTCTTGATTGCGCGGTAGTCGCTTTTTATTAGGGTGATCTCTCACTTAAAATATCAAAGTAGTTAGTGTTCACCCAAGTGTAGCACCGTCTGAAATTCGTATCTTTTCGGGGTGCGCCATGTACACATGAGCACGAACGAATCGAGAGGAATGAGGCGGGTGAGGTCAGACCTCGCAGCAAGATCACTTGGTTGTCTTTGACGTTCAGGCAGGAGAGTCCTGAGCTCGGAACACGCCCATCGAAAGATGAACAAGAATCACATAGAGATGTGATCGGCAAGTTGGCCTACCGATTGAAATTCGTGTCATCAGTGATGAACCCGTCAATGGCATCGAATAGAAATATGGATCTTGAATCACTCTAAATCAATTATGAGAGATATTGATTTGAGTGGGAGCGCACTGTTGAATTAACATGTTTAATTCTCAGTGCAATTAATTATGAACACTGTCTAAGTGTTTCTTGCAAAATAGTTGTAGAATAATGGCTCGCGTTTCCACCTTCCCTGTTAAAATTGAATAGCTGTTAAATATCTGGTTAAAACTTTACGTTTGGTAACGTAATGTGAGGATTGTCCTCAAAAGTGCCGAGAAGGACTTTGTCCTATCGCATGCTTTCCGTATCCTCCCGCTAATGCTATGGATCATGTGACTCTCGTCCTTCGATCCAAAAGCTAGAATTCTGTTACGGTCAAGTGGAATATGTTTGCTTCCATGAAACCCAAACTTCGAAAGTTGGGATAGTTATATGATATTCATGGAACTGAAAATTATTTTCAGATACAAACAAAGCAATGTTTGTTTGCAAGTATTAGTAAAAGTGTTTACTATGCATTTGACTGTTGGGAAAGGGATCCAGAAGAACGCCTGTCATATAATGAAAGGTGAATAAAACAACAACTTAAAGAGAAAGGAAGTGTCCAAAGGGTGTTAGTATGACTTACACGCCTAGGAAGTCCGGGGCTAACGCCACTCTTAAGTTGGGTGCTTCTTTTGCGAGTAGGAGAAATACTAAAAGTTAAACTGTTAGAAGTATAAAGGCAGAAAGAAAGATGACTGGAATATCCAGCTCATGTATGAATGTCATACAAGTTTTTGATGTATAGTAGGCTGGTCAAAGATATAGTTCTTGGGAATTATGGTTAAACATGTTAATCACTAATTCTTGGGTATTGTGAGTTAATCACAAAGATACCCGCTCGATTGCATTCTGTTGCGAATCAATGTAAGAGCTACTATGGCCTAAAAAGACTAGCCAGAAATGAGGTTAAGGTATACACAGGGAACATAGAAAATGTTACTATACCTTCCATCGGTGTATTGCCGTCTGTATTTATTTTCATAATTCATTTAGAGTTTTACAAACTCTAGCCCATTGCATAAGGTATCTTGCAAGAAGGTTGTTCATAAGAGAACTTTTTATGTTCGATGTTATGAATAACACAAGGGCCATACTTTCATTATGAATGAGATGTATGTTATGAATATTGATAATAATACAATACCTCTGGGTTTACTTTCATAATTCATTTTAGAGTTTCTTACACTCTAGACCATTGCATAATGTTTATTACAAAAGGGTTGTTCATAAAAGAACAATTGTTGTTCAGTATTATGAATAACATGAAGGGCCATGCTTCCATCCAAGATGGGATGTATGTTATGAATATTGATGGTAAAATGATACATCCATAACACTGACGCTAAATGTCGCAAGACTATGAGAATACCACACATGTGTGGAACTGAAGGAAATATGCCCTAGAGGCAATAATAAAGTTATTATTTATTTCCTTATATCATGATAAATGTTTATTATTCATGCTAGAATTGTATTAACCGGAAACATAATACTTGTGTGAATACATAGACAAACAAAGTGTCACTAGTATGCCTCTACTTGAATAGCTCGTTGATCAAAGATGGTTATGTTTCCTAGCCATTGACATGAGTTGTCATTTGATTAACGGGATCACATCATTAGGAGAATGATGTGATTGACTTGACCCATTTCGTTAGCTTAGCACTCGATCGTTTAGTATGTTGCTATTGCTTTCTTCATGACTTATACATGTTCCTATGACTATGAGATTATGCAACTCCCGTTTACCGGAGGAACACTTTGTGTGCTACCAAACGTCACAATGTAACTGGGTGATTATAAAGGTGCTCTACAGGTGTCTCCGAAGGTACTTGTTGGGTTGGCGTATTTCGAGATTAGGATTTGTCACTCCGATTGTCGGAGAGGTATCTCTGGGCCCTCTCGGTAATGCACATCACTTAAAGCCTTGCAAGCATTGCAACTAATGACTTTGTTGCGAGATGATGTATTACGGAACGAGTAAAGAGACTTGCCAGTAACGAGATTGAACTAGGTATTAAGATACCGACGATCGAATCTCGGGCAAGTAACATACCTATGACAAAGGGAACAACATATGTTGTTATGCGGTCTGACCGATAAAGATCTTCATAGAATATGTGGGAGCCAATATGAGCATCCAGGTTCCGCTATTGGTTATTGACCGCAGACGTGTCTCGGTCATGTCTACATAGTTCTCGAACCCGTAGGGTCCGCACGCTTAACGTTTCGATGACAGTTATATTATGAGTTTATATGTTTTGATGTACCGAAGGTTGTTCGGAGTCCGGATGTGATCACAGACATGACGAGGAGTCTCGAAATGGTCGAGACATAAAGATTGCTATATTGGAAGCCTATGTTTGGATATCGGAAGTGTTCCGGGTGAAATCGGGATTTTACCGGAGTACCGGGAGGTTACCGGAACCCCCCGGCAACATAATGGGCCTTAGTGGGCCTAGGTGGAAGAGAGGAGAGGCGGCTAGGGCTGGGCCACGCGCTCCTCCCCCCTAGTCCGAATAGGACAAGGAGAAGGGGGCGGCACCCCCCTTCCTTCTTCTCCCTCTCCTCTTTCCCCCCTCCCAAGTCCTAATCCAACTAGGAAAAGGTTGCTCCTTTATATACGGGGGTAGGGGGGCACCCCATAGACACAACAATTGATCTATTGATCTCTTAGCCGTGTGCGGTGCCCCCCTCCACCATATTACACCTCGATAATATCGTAGCGGTGCTTAGGCGAAGCCCTGCGTCGGTAGAACATCATCATCGTCACCACGCCATCGTGCTGACGAAACTCTCCCTCAACACTCGACTGGATCGGAGTTCGAGGGACGTCATCGAGCTGAACGTGTGCTCAACTCGGAGGTGCCGTGCGTTCGGTACTCGATCGGTCGGATCGTGAAGTCGTACGACTACATCAACCGCGTTGTGTTAACGCTTCCGCTTTCGGTCTACGAGGGTACGTGGACAACACTCTCCCCTCTCGTTGCTATGCATCACCATGATCTTGCGTGTGCGTTGGAATTTTTTTGAAATTACTACGTTCCCCAACAGTGGCATCCGAGCCTGGTTTTATGCGTAGATGTCATATGCACGAGTAGAACACAAGTGAGTTGTGAGCGATATAAGTCATACTGCTTACCAGCATGTCATACTTTGGTTCGGCGGTATTGTTGGATGAAGCGGCCCGGACCGACATTACGCGTACGCTTATGCGAGACTGGTTCTTCCGACGTGCTTTGCACAGAGGTGGCTGGCGGGTGTTAGTTTCTCCAACTTTAGTTGAACCGAGTGTGGCTACGCCTGGTCCTTGCGAAGGTTAAAACAGCACCAACTTGACAAACTATCGTTGTGGTTTTGATGCGTAGGTAAGAACGGTTCTTGCTAAGCCCGTAGCAGCCACGTAAAACTTGCAACAACAAAGTAGAGGACGTCTAACTTGTTTTTGCAGGGCATGTTGTGATGTGATATGGTCAAGACATGGTGCTAAATTTTATTGTATGAGATGATCATGTTTTGTAACCGAGTTATCGGCAACTGGCAGGAGCCATATGGTTGTCGCTTTATTGTATGCAATGCAATCTCCCTGTAATGCTTTACTTTATCACTAAGCGGTAGCGATAGTCGTAGAAGCATAAGATTGGCGAGACGACAACGATGCTACAATGGAGATCAAGGTGTCGCGCCGGTGACGATGGTGATCATGACGGTGCTTCGGAGATGGAGATCACAAGCACAAGATGATGATGGCCATATCATATCACTTATATTGATTGCATGTGATGTTTATCTTTTTATGCATCTTATCTTGCTTTGATTGACGGTAGCATTATAAGATGATCCCTCACTAAATTATCAAAGTATAAGTGTTCTCCCTGAGTATGCACCGTTGCGAAAGTTCTTCGTGCTGAGACACCACGTGATGATCGGGTGTGATAGGCTCTACGTTCAAATACAACGGGTGCAAAACAGTTGCACACGCGGAATACTCAGGTTAAACTTGACGAGCCTAGCATATAACAGATATGGCCTCGGAACACGGAGACCGAAAGGTCGAGCGTGAATCATATAGTAGATATGATCGAACGGATTAGTAGATGTTACATGATTCACCATTGAAACTACTCCATCTCACGTGATGATCGGACATGGTTTAGTTGATATGGATCACGTGATCACTTAGAGGATTAGAGGGATGTCTATCTAAGTGGGAGTTCTTAAGTAATATGATTAATTGAACTTGAATTTATCATGAACTTAGTACCTGATAGTATCTTGCTTGTCTATGTTAATTGTAGATAGATGGCCCGTGTTGTTGTTCCGTTGAATTTTAATGCGTTCCTTGAGAAAGCAAAGTTGAAAGATGATGGTAGCAATTACATGGACTGGGTCTGTAACTTGAGGATTATCCTCATTGCTGCACAGAAGAATTACGTCCTGGAAGCACCGCTGGGTGCCAGGCCTGCTGCAGGAGCAACACCAGATGTTATGAATGTCTGGCAGAGCAAAGCTGATGACTACTCGATAGTTCAGTGTGCCATGCTTTACGGCTTAGAACCGGGTCTTCAACGACGTTTTGAACGTCATGGAGCATATGAGATGTTCCAGGTGTTGAAGTTAATATTTCAAGAAAATGCCCGGATTGAGAGATATGAAGTCTCCAACAAGTTCTATAGCTGCAAGATGGAAGAGAATAGTTCTGTCAGTGAGCATATACTCAAAATGTCTGGGTATAACAATCACTTGATTCAACTGGGAGTTAATCTTCTGGATGATAGCGTCATTGACAGAATTCTTCAATCACTGCACCAAGCTACAAGAGCTTTGTGATGAACTATAACATGCAAGGGATGAATAAGACGATTCCCGAGCTCTTCGCAATGCTAAAGGCTGCGGAGGTAGAAATCAAAAAGGAGCATCAAGTGTTGATGGTCAATAAGACCACTAGTTTCAAGAAAAAGGGCAAAGGGAAGAAGAAGGGGAACTTCAAGAAAAACAGCAAGCAAGTTGCTGTTCAGGAGAAGAAACCCAAGTCTGGACCTAAGCCTGAGACTGAGTGCTTCTACTACAAGCAGACTGGTCACTGGAAGCGGAACTGCCCCAAGTATTTGGCGGATAAGAAGGATGGCAAGGTGAACAAAGGTATATGTGATATACATGTTATTGATGTGTACCTTACTAATGCTCGCAGTAGCACCTGGGTATTTGATACTGGTTCTGTTGCTAATATTTGCAACTCGAAACAGGGGCTACAGATTAAGCGAAAATTGGCTAAGGACGAGGTGACGATGCGCGTGGGAAATGGTTCCAAAGTCGATGTGATCGCGGTCGGCACGCTACCTCTATATCTACCTTCGGGATTAGTTTTAGACCTAAATAATTGTTATTTGGTGCCAGCGTTAAGCATGAACATTATATCTGGATCATGTTTGATGCGAGACGGTTATTCATTTAAATCAGAGAATAATGGTTGTTCTATTTATATGAGTAATACCTTTTATGGTCATGCACCCTTGAAGAGTGGTCTATTTTTGTTGAATCTCGATAGTAGTGATACACATATTCATAATATTGAAGCCAAAAGATGCAGAGTTGATAATGATAGTGCAACTTATTTGTGGCACTGCCGTTTAGGTCATATCGGTGTAAAGCGCATGAAGAAACTCCATACTGATGGACTTTTGGAACCACTTGATTGTGAATCATTTGGTACTTGCGAACCGTGCCTCATGGGCAAGATGACTAAAACACCGTTCTCCGGAACTGTGGAGAGAGCAACAGATTTGTTGGAAATCATACATACAGATGTATGTGGTCCGATGAATATTGAGGCTCGTGGCGGATATCGTTATTTTCTCACCTTCATAGATGATTTGAGCAGATATGGGTATATCTACTTAATGAAACATAAGTCTGAAACATTTGAAAAGTTAAAAGAATTTCAGAGTGAAGTTGAAAATCATCGTAACAAGAAAATAAAATTTCTACGATCTGATCGTGGAGGAGAATATTTGAATTATGAGTTTGGTCTTCATTTGAAACAATGCGGAATAGTTTCGCAACTCACGCCACCCGGAACACCACAGCGTAATGGTGTGTCCGAACGTCGTAATCGTACTTTACTAGATATGGTGCGATCTATAATGTCTCTTACTGATTTACCGCTATCGTTTTGGGGTTATGCTTTAGAGACGGCTACATTCACGTTAAATAGGGCACCATCAAAATCCGTTGAGACGACACCTTATGAACTGTGGTTTGGCAAGAAACCAAAGTTGTCGTTTCTTAAAGTTTGGGGCTGCGATGCTTATGTAAAAAAACTTCAACCTGATAAGCTCGAACCCAAATCGGAGAAATGTGTCTTCATAGGATACACAAAGGAGACTGTTGGGTACACCTTCTATCACAGATCCGAAGGCAAAAACTTTTGTTGCTAAATTCGGAATTTTTCTGGAGAAGGAGTTTCTCTCGAAAGAAGTGAGTGGGAGGAAAGTAGAACTTGATGAGGTAACTGTAGCTGCTCCCTTATTGGAAAGTAGTTCATCACAGAAACCAGTTTCTGCGACACCTACACCAATTAGTGAAGAAATTAATGATGATGATCATGAAACTTTAGATCAAGTTATTACTGAACCTCGTAGGTCAACCAGAGTAAGATCCGCACCAGAGTGGTACGGTAATCCTGTTCTGGAGGTTATGTTACTAGATCATGACGAACCTACGAACTATGAAGAAGCGATGGTGAGCCCAGATTCCGCAAAATGGCTTGAGGCCATGAAATCCGAGATGGGATCCATGTATGAGAACAAAGTATGGACTTTGCTTGACTTGCCCGATGATCGGCAAGCCATTGAAAATAAATGGATCTTCAAGAAGAAGACTGACGCTGATGGTAATGTTACTGTCTATAAAGCTCGACTTGTTGCGAAAGGTTTTCGACAAGTTCAAGGGATTGACTACGATGAGACCTTCTCACCCGTAGCGATGCTTAAGTCTGTCCGAATCATGTTAGCAATTGCCGCATTTTATGATTATGAAATTTGGCAAATGGATGTCAAAACTGCATTCCTGAATGGATTTCTGGAAGAAGAGTTGTATATGATGCAACCGGAAGGTTTTGTCGATCCAAAGGGAGCTAACAATGTGTGCAAGCTCCAGCGATCCATTTATGGACTGGTGCAAGCCTCTCGGAGTTGGAATAAACGCTTTGATAGTGTGATCAAAGCATTTGGTTTTGTATAGACTTTTGGAGAAGCCTGTATTTACAAGAAAGTGAGTGGGAGCTCTGTAGCATTTCTGATATTATATGTAGATGATATATTGCTGATTGGAAATGATATAGAATTTCTGGATAGCATAAAGGGATACTTGAATAAAAGTTTTTCAATGAAAGACGTCGGTGAAGCTGCGTATATATTGGGCATCAAGATCTATAGAGATAGATCAAGACGCTTAATTGGACTTTCACAAAGCACATACCTTGACAAAGTTTTGAAGAAGTTCAAAATGGATCAAGCAAAGAAAGGGTTCTTGCCTGTGTTACAAGGTGTGAAGTTGAGTAAGACTCAATGCCCGACCACTGCAGAAGATAGAGAGAAGATGAAAGATGTTCCCTATGCTTCAGCCATAGGCTCTATCATGTATGCAATGCTGTGTACCAGAACTGATGTATGCCTTGCTATAAGTCTAGCAGGAAGGTACCAAAGTAATCCAGGAGTGGATCACTGGACAGCGGTCAAGAACATCCTGAAATACCTGAAAAGGACTGAGGATCTGTTTCTCGTTTATGGAGGTGACAAAGAGCTCATCGTAAATGGTTACGTCGATGCAAGCTTTGACACTGATCCGGACGATTCTAAATCACAAACCGGATACGTGTTTACATTGAACGGTGGAGCTGTCAGTTGGTGCAGTTCTAAACAAAGCGTCGTGGCGGGATCTACATGTGAAGCGGAGTACATAGATGCTTCGGAAGCAGCAAATGAAGGAGTCTGGATGAAGGAGTTCATATCCGATCTAGGTGTCATACCTTGTGCATCGGGTCCGATAAAAATCTTTTGTGACAATAATGGTGCAATTGCCTTAGCAATGGAATCCAGATTTCACAAGAGAACCAAGCACATCAAAAGACGCTTCAATTCCATCCGGGATTTAGTCCAGGTGGGAGACATAGAAATTTGCAAGATACATACGGATCTGAATGTTGCAGACCCGTTGACTAAGCCTCTTCCACGAGCAAAACATGATCAGCACCAAGGCTCCATGGGTGTAAGAATCATTACTGTGTAATCTAGATTATTGACTCTAGTGCAAGTGGGAGACTGAAGGAAATATGCCCTAGAGGCAATAATAAAGTTATTATTTATTTCCTTATATCATGATAAATGTTTATTATTCATGCTAGAATTGTATTAACCGGAAACATAATACTTGTGTGAATAGATAGACAAACAAAGTGTCACTAGTATGCCTCTACTTGACTAGCTCGTTGATCAAAGATGGTTATGTTTCCTAGCCATTGACATGAGTTGTCATTTGATTAACGGGATCACATCATTAGGAGAATGATGTGATTGACTTGACCCATTTCGTTAGCTTAGCACTCGATCGTTTAGTATGTTGCTATTGCTTTCTTCATGACTTATACATGTTCCTATGACTATGAGATTATGCAACTCCCGTTTACCGGAGGAACACTTTGTGTGCTACCAAACGTCACAACGTAACTGGGTGATTATAAAGGTGCTCTACAGGTGTCTCCGAAGGTACTTGTTGGGTTGGCGTATTTCGAGATTAGGATTTGTCACTCCGAATTTCGGAGAGGTATCTCTGGGCCCTCTCGGTAATGCACATCACTTAAAGCCTTGCAAGCATTGCAACTAATGAGTTTGTTGCGAGATGATGTATTACGGAACGAGTAAAGAGACTTGCCGGTAACGAGATTGAACTAGGTATTAAGATACCGACGATCGAATCTCGGGCAAGTAACATACCGATGACAAAGGGAACAATGTATGTTGTTATGCGGTCTGACCGATAAAGATCTTCGTAGAATATGTGGGAGCCAATATGAGCATCCAGGTTCCGCTATTGGTTATTGACCGGAGACGTGTCTCGGTCATGTCTACATAGTTCTCGAACCCGTAGGGTCCGCACGCTTAACGTTTCGATGACAGTTATATTATGAGTTGATGTACCGAAGGTTGTTCGGAGTCCCGGATGTGATCACGGACATGACAAGGAGTCTCGAAATGGTCGAGACATAAAGATTAATATATTGGAAGCCTATGTTTGGATATCGGAAGTGTTCCGGGTGAAATCGGGATTTTACCGGAGTACCGGGAGGTTACCGGAACCCCCCGGCAACATAATGGGCCTTAGTGGGCCTAGGTGGAAGAGAGGAGAGGCGGCTAGGGCTGGGCCGCGCGCCCCTCCCCCCTAGTCCGAATAGGACAAGGAGAAGGGGGCGGCGCCCCCTTCCTTCTTCTCCCTCTCCTCTTTCCCCCCTCCCAAGTCCTAATCCAACTAGGAAAAGGGGGGAGTCCTACTCCCGGTGGGAGTAGGACTCCTCCTGGCGCGCCCCAAGGCTGGCCGCACCTCTCCCCCTTTGCTCCTTTATATACGGGGGCAGGGGGCACCCCATAGACACAACAATTGATCTATTGATCTCTTAGCCGTGTGCGGTGCCCCCCTCCACCATATTACACCTCGATAATATCGTAGCGGTGCTTAGGCGAAGCCCTGCGTCGGTAGAACATCATCATCGTCACCACGCCGTCGTGCTGACGAAACTCTCCGTCAACACTCGGCTGGATCGGAGTTCGAGGGACGTCATCGAGCTGAACGTGTGCTAAACTCGGAGGTGTCGTGCGTTCGGTACTCGATCGGTGGGATCGTGAAGACGTACGACTACATCAACCGCGTTGTGTTAACGCTTCCGCTTTCGGTCTACGAGGGTACGTGGACAACACTCTCCCCTCTCGTTGCTATGCATCACCATGATCTTGCGTGTGCATAGGAAATTTTTTGAAATTACTACGTTCCCCAACAGGAACTGCATTTGGTCACATTGGAGAAACCCGCATGGAAAAATTCCATTATGATGGATTTTGAAGTCGTTTGATTTTAAATCATCTGACACTTGCAACTTTCCTCCTAAAAGTGAAGTGACTGAAATACCGTTCACAGGCCATAAGGAATGAGCAACAAACTTATTGGTGATCATACATTTTGATGTGTGTAGTTCAATAAATGTTGTTGCAAGTAGTGGATTTATATATCTTCAGAAATGACTCAAGTAGATATATGGATATTTGCTTGATGAGACGTAAGTCTTGATCTTTTGAAATTATTCGAAAGGTTTTCAAAAATGAAGTAGAAGTTATTGTAACAAAGAAATTATGTTTCTACAATTTGATTGCAGAAAGGAATATCTGAGTTACAAGTTTAGTGAATGTCTGATGAGTTGTGAAAAGAGTTTCATAACTTACACCTTCCGGAACACCACTATGACTGGAATGTCTGTGAAGATGTAACCAAACCATTTATGACATGGTAAGGTCAAAGATGACATAAATAAATTTGCCATTATCCCTTTTAAAGTGATGCTTTAGAGACTGCGGCTTTTACACTGAAAAGAGCTACATCAGGTCTGTTGAAATGAAGCCATGGTATGGTACACCCAACCATGTTATATATTTTCTTAACATTTGTAATATGGGGCTTGTGTAAAAGGTTACAAACCTATTCCAAATCAGACAAGTGCTACTTTGTAGGTTATACCAAAATGTTGGGTATTCCTCCCTCACTATACCGAGGCAAATAGTTTTGCCGCGAAACAGTGTGCTTTTAAAGAGAATGGTTCTTTCAAAAAGGTGAGTGGGAGAATAGTGCAACTCGACGAGATAAACAGTATCTTCGTCATCAGATCAAAGGAAAGAGACCTTGGAAGTAATTCCAGAGTTTCCTACTGCGACTGATACGGAAGTCTCTACAATAAAATGTACGAACTTAGGTCGAACTTGCAGCTGAACCACGTAGGCAAGGCTCGTGCAAACCTCTCAGGTGCGCAAACGAGATATTGTTGTTAGACAACATTATACCTACGATACACAAGGAAGCGTTGATGGGCCCTGACTCCGTAATTGGCTAAATGCCAATACAACCCGAGTTAGTTTCCATATAAGTGATTCAAGATTAAAACCTTGATACACCTTTCGGAAGACTTAGAGTCTAACGAATATTTATGAAACTTTAAATTGATACGAATAAAAATGTTTTATCCATAAAGATCGACTTGTTGAAATAACAAGTTCAAGAGTTGACTACGATAAGGTTGTTTCCATCGTAGCGATGCTTAAAGTCGGTTCGGGTTGAACTAGCAATTAATACATATTTCAATCATGAGATATGAAACATGGATGACAATAGGATTTCCATCTAATGGAAATGAAACCAAGGACTTGCATCTGTTACAGTCCAAGGCATTTTGTCTATCCAGAGGATGCTAGTAAGGGTGTAAACTTCAGAGTTCCAGCGATGGACAGAAGAGAGCAAAATGGAGTTGGAATCTTCGTGCTTTGATGAAATGGTCAAAGGGTTCTGACTTCATCAATGGGTAACGAAGATGCTTGTAATTCAAGAAAGTAAGTGGGAGCGTAATAATATTTCTAAAAACCTTGTGTGCTTGACACATTGTTAATTGGAAATAAATTTCTTGACACGAATTAGGACTTCATTTGAATTTTTTTTGATGAAGTGCTTAGGCTAAATAGCCTCAATTTTAGGCATGATGATCTATGGAGATAGATTTACCTAATATGGCTAAGCAATGAATACATATTGACAAGGTGCTAAAACCTATTTAGCATTTACAACGCCAAGAAGTGATTCTTGACTACTCACATGGAAAGAGTTTTTACAAGACTCGGTGTCCCAAAACACTGAGGAGTAAAATACATGATGGAGATTCCACACACCTTCGTGTTTTGGATCAATCATGTATTCCATGGTATGTAAAACAACCAGATATGTCCGATACTCCCAAGGTGTTGCGAGTATGGATACTAAAGTGATCAAAGTACTGATCGTGGGACAACAGTGAAAGATGTCATTGAGTACTAGAGTAAGCACTGATGATATGTTTTCTTGCAAGCGGAGATCATGAAGAGTTCGTTGTAAAATGTTACATCGATACAGTCTTCATCTCTTATCCATGCGATTTTCGATTTAAGTGAAGGGTTTTGTGTAATACACAATATGGTGGCACGGTAGTTGGAAATTGTTCCCAACAGGATACTGTGGCGAATTCTATAACAAATGACTAATTATGTTGACGCTTTAGAAGCGACAAAAGAAGATGTTGAATCATATAGTTCATTCATGAACTTAGTATGGTTCCAAGATGGCTTGTCAATGGGACACTACTACAGGTAGTTGCTCCATAACTCAGTCTGAGGAATCCAGGTTCGACCTATGATTCACATACATACAACGCCAAGTCCACACAAAATATGAATTTTGTGAAAGCATGAAAATGCGAGGATATGCAGAGATACACACGGAGCTGAAATTGTCAGATCCGATGGACATCAGGCTATACCACATGCGAAGCATTTTTTACACCAGTATGCCATAGGTGTAAAGTGCATTAGCATTAACTAGATTATTGACTCTAGTGCAAGTGGGAGTCTGTAGGAGATATGCCCTAGAGGCAATAATAAATGATATTATTTATCTCCGAGTTCATAATTATGTTTATGTTCCATGCTATAACTGCAATGATTCTCGAGTCTGCAATATCCACGAGGCTCGGAGGAAGACTCATATGCACGTGTGGAATAATAAACGGTAAGAAGTATTCCTAGTCTGGCCTCTAAGACTAGCTCAAGTGTTGCATGATGGTTCTGTTTTCCTGATCATGGGCATGTCTATGCCAGCAATTTTGAGGGCACAATGTTAAGAGAACATTTGTGTTGAATCGACCCGGATTGATGTTATGCTAAGAGATTCATTCGTCACAAGTTAATGGTGCATAACACAGAGATGGTTAACGTTTGCATGATTCCTTAGACCATGAGAGTATCGAGTTTCTTCATGCTTGCTTCATGAACTTTGGGGTTTGTTAAACGTCATCCGTAATTGGGTGGCTATTACGGCGGCTTACGGGTTCATGGAAAAGTGTGTCAAGTAACTTGATAGCTCAAGATTGGGATTTGCTCCTCCGACGATGGAGAGATATTCTCGGGCCCTCTCGGTATTACAGTATCCATCATCGTCTGGCCAGACACAGTGTGATTTGATCACTGGGATGCCGGAACACGGAAACGAGAAAATAGAACAAAACCGGCAACGAGGTAACTTGCATGGTGGACAAATTGTTCGTCCATGGGGATGCAACAAATCTCACCTCGGGTGTTTGTGACATATCGCGAAGCAACAGGAATAGCTCACTGCAACTGGAGGTTCACTCGAATATTCATTCGTGTGGGTATAGGGGTCAATATGGGTGTCCACGGCTCCGATGTTGATCATTGATCGGAAGGGGTTCCGGGTCATGTCTATACTTCACCGAACCTATAGGGTCACACGCTTAAGGGTCATCTATCTGCTGAATACTAGACAGGGAGTCTGAGAGAAAATCATCGAAAAAGTTTCGGACACCGAAAAGTTTCGGACAGCGGAAAAGTTCCGCAGAGAGAGGTCACCGGATGAGTTTCGGTGAAACCGAAATAGTTGTTTCGGGGTATGCCATTAAGTCAAAATGGTTTCGGCACATGCCTGATAATTCTTGGAGGGTGCCAGAATCATTCTGGAAACTTTTTGGAATTTTCAGAAATAAAAACCGGAAATGTTCCGGAGCTGCAGGAACCGGTTCAGATGCTTTTCGCAGATGAAAATCACTAAACTGGAATTGTTCCAGAACGCGTTGAAAATTATTATGGTGGGTACTGGAAATGTTCTAAGCCCACATAAATATTTTCAGTTCGAACGGACGCTGAAAAATGTCGTCGTGAATAGTGAAAGTGCTTTTTGGGATATTTTATGGAAAGCCACCTTTTGGGGCTTTGCCCAAAAGATCTAGGGATGACATGGATGGATTGGGAGGCCCTCATGGGGGCCCCCCAAGGGGTGTGGCCGGCCACACTTGGGGCTCCACCTTGGAGCCCCTCTTGTTCCTTGGTTTCACTCTTATGTCCTTGAGGAAGGACTTCATTCATGTGCATTTTGGGTTTTTGTGTTAAACTACCCTACCCCTTGGGATTTCCGATAAATAGAGGTGGAGGGGCAGCCCTCCACACTCACTCTTTCTCACATACAAGTGCCATGCATGATCTGGCTTCTCTCTCCCTCCCAGCGAAATAGTTTCGTAGAGCCGTAAGGCTGTCTGGGTTCCGGCAGGAACTAGTTCTGGACGGCGAAGCCCTGCCGGATAGATGACACCGTATGTGTGCAACCCTGTAGAGAGATCGTAGTTTCGGTCTTAGTTCGTGAGTGCCTCCCGAAGGGCTGTCCATGTGACCGTCCGAGTTTCGAAGGTCCTCCCGAAGGGCTGTCCGAGTGACCATTCGAGTTTCGAAGGTCCTCCCGAAGGGCTGTCCGCGACACCGTCCGGGGGGGATGTTCGACCGCCTCCCGGAGGGCTGTCTGAGGAGTAGATGAGGGTATACATCCTCGCGGTTGGGAGGATGTGAATCCTAGCTGCGGGGATCTGCACCGCCGATCGTCATAGACTCTACTTCCCGCTGCGCTACGAGTCGGTAACGAAAAAGATCAAACCATGTATGCAGTCTCCATAGTGGTCCTGGGCTGGTGCGTAGGTCGGAATTTTTTTGCTTTCTGTCGCGTTCCCCAACAGATCTCGCCACGACGCTTTGTTTAGAACTGCTCCAACTAAGAGCTCCACCGTTTAATATAAACACGTATCCGGTTTGCGATTTAGAATCGTCCGGATTAGTGTCAAAGCTTGCATCGACGTAACCATTTACGACGAGCTCTTTGTCACCTCCATAAACGACAAACATATCCTTAGTCCTTTTCAGGTATTTCAGGATGTTCTTGACCACTGTCCAGTGATCCACTCCTGGATTACTTTGGTACCTCCCTGCTAAACTAATAGCAAGGCGCACATCAGGTCTGATACACAACATTGCATACATGATAGAGCCTATGGCTGAAGCATAGGGAACACTTTTCATTTTCTCTCTATCTTCTGCAGTGGTCGGGCATTGAGTCTTACTCAACTTCACACATTGTAACACAGGCAAGAACCCTTTCTTTGCTTGATCCATTTTGAACTTCTTCAAAACTTTGTCAAGGTATGTGCTTTGTGAAAGTCCAATTAAGCGTCTCGATCTATCTCTATAGATCTTGATGCCCAATATATAAGCAGCTTCATCGAGGTCTTTCATTGAAAAACTCTTATTCAAGTATCCTTTTATGCTATCCAGAAATTCTATATCATTTCCAATCAACAATATGTCATCCACATATAATATTAGAAATGCTACAGAGCTCCCACTTACTTTCTTGTAAATACAGGCTTCTCCAAAAGTCTGTATAAAACCATATGCTTTGATCACACTATCAAAACGTTTATTCCAACTCCGAGATGCTTGCACCAGTCCATAGATGGATCGCTGGAGCTTGCACACTTTGTTAGCACCCTTTGGATTGATTAAACCTTCAGGTTGCATCATATACAACTCTTCTTCCAGAAATCCATTCAGGAATGCAGTCTTTACATCCATTTGCCAAATTTCATAATCATAAAATGCGGCAATTGCTAACATGATTCGGACGGACTTAAGCATCTCTACGGGTGAGAAAGTCTCATCGTAGTCAACTCCTTGAACTTGTCGAAAACCTTTCGCAACAAGTCGAGCTTTGTAGACAGTAACATTACCATCAGCGTCAGTCTTCTTCTTGAAGATCCATTTATTCTCAATGGCTTGCCGATCATCGGGCAAGTCAACCAAAGTCCACACTTTGTTCTCATACATGGATCCCATCTCAGATTTCATGGCCTCAAGCCATTTTGTGGAATCTGGGCTCATCATCGCTTCCTCATAGTTCGTAGGTTCGTCATGGTCAAGTAACATGACCTCCAGAACAGGATTACCGTACCACTCTGGTGCGGATCTTACTCTGGTTGACCTACGAGGTTCGGTAGTAACTTGATCTGAAGTTTCATGATCATGCAGATTGTGACATTGTAGATCGTTAGGTTCTGTTCATTTATTTGCATTGGCATCAATTTTTGATTTCCCAGTGGATGTAATTTCCTGTAATATATGTTGGATGTGCAATGTTTTTCCCTGTATGCCGTACCTTTGCTTGATCGGTTTTGGTCCTGTGCATAATTGCTCGTCGTAATGGGCTCAAATTATCTAATTTGGCCTAAAGACATGTACGAACATTAGTGGGCCCATTAAGTTAATGGGCCATTACCAGGCCGAAAGTTAATGGTCGGCCCTCTTAGCTCCCGGGTCGTTAACAAGCTGACATCGAAGCGGGCAACAGGTGGGCCCAATTGATTTCATGGGCCGTTAACAGGCCCTTACTAAGTTCGGGCTACATATGGCCCAACTATACTGTGGGCCTTTAGCAGGCCGAAAGAGACAGCGGGCTTGTACTGGACCATGAAGAGCATGGGCCGCTAAGAGGCTAAAAGTCAGGTCGTATTGTAAATGGCCCAACTATGTTGTGGGCCTTTAGCAGGCCGAAAGAGAAACCGGGCTGGTATTGGACCATGAAGGGCATGGGCCGTTAAAAGGCCAAAACTCAGGTCCGACTACAAATGGCCCAACTCATTTATGGTCCGTTAACAGGCTGAAAGGCAGACGGGGCCGGGAATTGGCCCAACACTTAAATGGGTCGCTAAAAGGCCAAAATTCAGGTCCGACTACAAATGGCCCAACAGATATATGGGCCGTCACCAGGCTGAAAGACACACCGGGCCAGAGATTGGCCCAACACTTAAATGGGTCGCTAAAAGGCCAAAACTCAGGTCCGACTACAAATGGCCCAACTGTTTATGGGCCGTCAACAGGCTGAAAGACACACCGGGCCGGAAATTAGCCCAATATTTAAATGGGTCGCTAAAAGGCCGAAAGATGTACATTGTGAAAATTGGCCCATCCACTGAATGGGCCGTTAACAGGCTGAAATCTCATCGGGCCGATATTGAGCCCAAATATATAGCGGGCTGTTAACGGGCTCGAACTGATGATGGGCTGCAATGGTGTCAAATCTTTAACGGGCCGTTGACGGGCCGAATTGGCACATCTCGTATGGGCCATGGGCTTAAATGGACCTGACACAAGTAGGTCTTATATGGGCCGGCCTGCTATTTTTTACTGGGCCGGCCTTTTTCACCGGAATGGGCCACTGTTGGGCCGTGCCACGTGTCGACCTATCATAGGCGCCTCCTGTCCAATGAGTGGAAGACATCTGTCCCAACGGTGAGGCAACACGTGTTTCCTCCGGCCAATGATGATTTTACACGTGGAAAATCCCCATTGGTCCGGGCTGTTAACGGGTTATCGGATCCAAAACCGGACCCGATAGCTTAACGGCGTTCTGTTACGGTGGATGCCACGTGTCGGTCACCCTTGACGAAAGCACTTCTGTGACGCGCGATTTATCGTCATGGAAGTGGACACTTCCGTGATGATAATTTTGGTAATGTCATGGAACACTTCTACGACAGCACAGGTATGACTATCTTGATTCTGTCATAAATTTGTCATGGATGTACATGCATGACAGAAAACGTGACCTACTGTGACAAACACGTATCATCACGGAAGTGTATTTTTTTTGTAGTGAGGGGGTCGAGGGTCGGGAAATAGGGTACGTAGAGGGTCGAGGGTTTGGCAATGTGCACAAGTTGATCCAAACCCTAGAAGCTCTGCCGAGGCCACCCAAATTTACCAAGTTAAAAGAGCGTTGTCGTCGAGGCCACCCCGAACCCTTGAAGCGTTGCCGAGGCCACCCCAAACCCTAGAGAAGCGTCGATGCCACTAATACGATTCCTTGTTGTGATTAGCTAGCTAGGTCTACGTTTGCCACTAATATATCGATTTGTCATGTTTGTATAATAATTTCCATGTTGTAATATTTGCAGAAACTATGGAGCACGGCCGAGACGAGGAAGCAGAAGAGGTGTTGGGGGACATAATCGCAGCCGGAGGTGATGTCATGTCGTATCTCAACGAAACCGATGGTCTGGAAGGGGAGGGTGAAGCAGGCTACGGTTATCAAACAATGGAGGAGGAAGGACATGATTATGATGGCTCCGGTGACCGAATGCCGGTGCAAGAAGGAGACCATGATGACGGCTCCGGTGACCGAACATAGTCCGGCCAGGTATATATATTAATTAAGCCCGTGCTGACTAGCTAATTGATGCATTCATTGTTTTGGTATGTACACATATTAACTCTCGTCTTTCTTCTTTTTTCTAGCCCTCCGGATCAAGCACAACTTCGGTAAAGAAACGAGGCCCGAAGAAAAAGTTGCGCTCGGATGAAAGGTTCACGATCACAGCAATCGCGCGCGACGGCCAACCGATTAAACCCATCCGGACCAAGGAAGATTTTCTGCTCAGTGCGGGGGGACAAGATCCCGACCAACATCCACCAATGGTATAAGCCTAAGAAGGAAGACCCTAAGGTGTCTTATGTCAACGATATGCAGAAAGATGATCTTTGGACCGCGCTGAAGGCAAATTTCACCCTACCGCCAGAGGAGGATCCGGAGAAGCCAGTTAAAGAGGCATTGATCAAGTCTCATGCTCTTAAGAAGATGGCAGATCTATTCAGGAGGTGGAAGATTGAGCTGAAAACAACGTTTGTCGACAAAGAAAAGACACCAGAATTCACCGGCCGGTATGAGAAGACCAGAGAATACTGGGACGCATTTGTGGCCCACAAGACATCGAAGAAGAGTAAGAAGATGTCAGCGAAAAACAAGATAAATGCTGCGAAGAAGGAGCATCACCATCGCACGGGGTCAGGTGGCTACCTCAAAGCCCGACCGTTGTGGGCCAAGGCTGAGAATGACCTGCTTGATAAAGTGGTCGAACCAGAGACATTGAACTGGCCAGACCGTTGCCGGACTTGGTTCTTCGGGGTTGGCGGAACCTTGGACCCTGTATCAGGGAAGTGCATTTGGACGAACGAGCAACTGTGAATACCCGTCACGAAGCTTTAGGACTATATCGCCGCAGCGCAGCAAGGGACGTTCGTTCCAGACAGAGAGAACGACGAGCTCACAATGGCCCTCGGGAATCCTGAGCACCCTGGACGGACACGAGGCACGCCAGGCTCCATTCCGTGGAAGGCTGGGTTTCCGGACACAGGCGGTTACAAATGCCAGGAGAGGAGGAGGAAAGTTGAGCATACCCAACTGCAGAAGCTGCACGCAAGGGTACAAGCGCTAGAGGAACGAGAAGCAGTTCACAGCAAGCGACCTGCCGAAGCTACCCCGCCATCTCAGCGGAGAAGCAGCGTGGCTTCCACCGAGCTGCTTCAGCTAGAGCCTGTCTTCATGGATCCTGCTAGCTACCCCGTGGATGCTATCACGGAGTCTCAACATTGCCACCTTATGACGCAATGACAGAACTTCAAAGTCAAGGCTGCTGTCGGCTCTGTTCGACCTCCTGAACCCGGCGCAACTTTTCACTGTCGTCCAATTCCAGAAGGATATGCTAGGGTGATGGTGGACGAAATAACGGAGGGATTTGAGGACCTCGAGCTTGACCACCCTACCGGTGAAGGGGAGACTCACCTAGGTTCTGCTCTGAAGACTCCATGCCTATGGCGGAAGGAGCTCATCAACCTTCCGAACTGGACGCCTCCACCTCCTCCTTCTCCGGCGAGTCAGGGCACTCCGCCTCCTCCTCCGCCTCCTTCTCTGGCGCGTGGAGGCACTCCGCCTCCTTCTCCGCCTGCGCTGGCACGCCCGAGCAGCCAGCCTCCTCCTTCTTCGCCTCTTCAGCAAGGGCGGAAGAGACCCGTCGCCGCTCCGGCTGCTCCGACGTGTCGTAGTCCTTCTCCTCCGCCTCATAAGCAAGGAAAGAAGACAGCCGCAACCGCTCCATCTGCTCCGGCGTCTAGCAGTACAGCCAGAGGCGGGAGTCAATACAGATTCGATCCATCTCTCAAGCCTTTAGAGAAGTTACCATACAAGAGGACCGCGGAGGAAAACGCGAAGATCGTGGAAGCCGAAGTGAGGGACTTCTTTGAAGAAACATCCACCTCCGGAGGAGAAGATAGATCCGGTGAAAGCAAAGCGCACTATCGATGCCCTGAAGAAACCACCACCGTCTCCGCCGAAAAACAACTATGAGCGCATTACTGAAAAGGCATATATCGAAGCGGAGCAGTCGGGAAGTACTATCAGTGATCGAAGGTTAGCGAAACGACGAGCTGGGAAAAAAAGTGCCCGGCTCGGTGAACAAGCGAACCAATCGTGCCCCCCGCTCAAGGTGTCTAGCGATATCGTCGCTAATCATCCGGAGATTTTGCACAATACCAATCTTGTAGATTACCTGCCCGACGATGTACATTATGATTTCTTGGAGGTGGACAAACACAAATACCATTACGGGAAGCCTCTCGTCAAAGATGAAAGATCTCTAACAACGATGATGCGAAGATTCCATGATTGGTACATGAAAACCTGCAGATAGTCTGGGGGGACGGATACTTTGACGCTGAGAGTTAAAGAGGAGCACGACCTCGTTGGAATTGATCTGTTGTCTATTCCATTTGAGGAGTTCTTCCAGTTTTTCAATCAAAAGGCCCTCGATAAATTAACGGTCACTTGCTACTGTCTGTAAGTACTACTTCTGTCATTAAGTCTCTATATATAGCTCAGCTCTTTCATTGCATGTATTTATAATTATCCTCACTATATTATGCAGATTGAAGATCGTCGAATGTAGAAAAGCAGAAATCTATGATATTGGGTTCATTAACACAAATCTCATAGATGAATTTACGGTTAAATTTCAAGCCAAAGAAAGCGAGGTCAACTTGCTCAAATCGTTGCTAATAAATCAAAACAGAGATAAAATACTCTTTCCTTACAACTTCGAGTGAGTGTTACTGTCTTGTGCATAATCGGTTTCCCTTATTACTCGAGGTTATAGTAATGTAATTGATGAGTTATGCATGCGTGCGCAGCTTCCACTATATTCTCCTGGAGATTAAGCTTGAGCAGGGACTAGTAACCGTCTTAGACTCGAGACGAAAAGATCCCGAGACCTATGCGGACATGACTAAAATGCTCAAGAAGTAAGTTCAATCGATCATTATCGCACCATATCGGCAACTTTTTGTTCATTTCCTGATATCAAGTAATTGTTTTGTTTGTCTCGCAGGGTTTGGAAAGTATCC
Source organism: Triticum aestivum (assembly GCF_018294505.1). Lineage (NCBI taxonomy): Eukaryota > Viridiplantae > Streptophyta > Magnoliopsida > Poales > Poaceae > Triticum > Triticum aestivum. The sequence goes on along the minus strand of NC_057799.1, from coordinate 39,324,328 downwards.
GCACAAGCTCCGGGACTGCCGAGGGAGCTGCGATTTACATACCCGAAAGTAAGTACTACTAGCTAGCTAGTTCCGCGCATCTCCCGTTGATTCTAGCTACTTTCATCAATGCCATTTATAATGCTTCATTATCAGTTTGATTGACCTCTATTTCTCGTAAAGTGCTTGTGGCAGGAACAAGGGAATGATTACTGTGGATACTACGTGTGCGAGTTCATCTACAACGCGACTTGCAAAAATAAGCGGGGCTACTCTAAAAGACAATATGATGTATGTAAGCAATAATATTCATAATTTCATTTTATTACACTATCATTTTTGTTGAGTTTCATTCATATATATGTATTAACCCCCTTCTTCAAATTAGACGTGGCAGATGCGGAATGAACTCCTACCACAAGATCGCATGAAAGCAATTCAAGAGGAATTGGTGGGATTCTTTCGTGACCACGTCATCAATAAAGCCGGAGAATACCATGTGGAAGCAGAGTTCATATATAATTAGGGGATTATATTGTAAGAGATCTTAATATTGTATATATGTAGCCATCTGTCCCGGTTGGTGTAAGAACTGAGACTAAAGGTATAGGGTTTTAGTACAGACCCTTTAGTCCCGGTTCCCGAACCGGGACAAATGGGCCTTACGAACCGGGACAAATGGCCCTTTTTCTACTAGTGTATCTGTTTCTATTTCTGGCTGATGGTCTCTCGGCACTAATTGATAAAGGTATTGTGGAAGAACATATCTCTCCTCTGAGAATAACAAGAAGTACCCCTGGTATATCCCACTTGTTGTTTGCAGATGATACTTTGCTATTCTTTAAAGCCACACTTCAGCAAGCTAATCATGTTAACCATATGTTGGACGTATATGGAAAAGTCACGGGACAACTTATAAATCAAGCAAAGTGCTCTTTGCTGTTTGGTGGGCATGCCAGCAAGGCATGGTTACTTCTGTAAAAAATGTGTTGCATGTTACTTCATTTGGCTTTGAGGAGAAATATTTGGGACTACCCACCCCTGATGGAAGGATGACAAAAGGGAAAGTTTAGAACCTCCAGGTCAAGCTCACTAAGAGACTATTTGCTTTTGATGGCCATCCTACTCAAGCTCGAAAAGAAGACCTCATTAGGTCAATTGCATAATCCATCCCTACTTACTTAATGATTGTTTTTAAGCTCCATTTAGCGGTCTGTGATGATGTGAACCGGATGGTACGTAACTACTATTGGGGTGCTGAGAAAGGTAAACGCAAAACACACTGGTACGCTTGGGATAAAATGACAAGGCCGAAGTCCCTAGGCGGTCTTGGGTTTAGGGACTTTCGACTCTTCAATCAAGCGCTACTAGCCAGGCAAGCATGGAGATTGATTGCGTTCCCAAATAGCCTTGGTGCTAGACTCTTGAAGGAAAAATATTACCCTAATGGCAGACTAGATGACACCATGTTTACTAGTAATCCATCCCCAACATGGCAGACTATCAGTTATGGGTTGGATCTGCGGAAGAAGGGGCTGGTTTGGAGGATCGCAAATGGCCAAAATGTTAGAATATGGAGGGACAGATGGGTGGTGCGTGAGCCCTTTGGCGGCTTGATCTCGAGGAAGGGGCGTTGTTGGTTCAAGTGGGTGTTTGAGCTCATGGATTATAATGGAACATGGGACCAAACCAAACTACAACAATTCTTTGTACCCATTGACATATGTGAGATCTTGAAAATACGACCATCTCCACGACTTGGTGTAGACTTTCTTGCTTCGGCACCAGAGAAGTCGGGCATATTTACTGTGCGCAGTGCTTATCAACTTGCGTCGGATGAAGTGAGCAATAGTTCCATTGCAACTTCCAGTGAACATGCTGATGGAGCGCGGGTGGGATGGAAGCACATCTGGTCCACTCCAGCTCCACCAAAGGTTCTGAATTTTGCATGGAAGTTGGGAATAGATTCATTAGCTACTTGCAAGAACAAACAGAAACGAAACCTGGAGATAAGTGCTATGTGTCCTATTTGTAGCTGTGAAGAGGATGATTCTTTCCACACCTTTTGCTCATGCATTAATGCAAGGCGACTATGGAGAGCAATGTCTATTGAATTGGACCTTCCGGATGTTACAAAAATACTGCCAAGAGGAAGAGATGGTTTGTTCAGATAGTTTCAGATTTGAATGAACATGTAAGGCTAAGACTGATGATGCTACTTTGGCGTATTTGGTATGTTTGAAATGAGCTAGTTCATCATAAACCTGCGCCACCAGTGAAAGTCTCTTGCCGCTTCCTAGCCAGCTACGTAGGGTCGCTACACTCCATTGCTATAAACCCATAGGCTGACCACTCAAAGGACAAGTACCCAGCTATGGTGTGTTTTCCTTTGACTGCTCCTACATGCAATATAAAGCGCCTTGATCCCAGCCCTTGGGCTCCTTCTGCGGCTCGAAGGGTAAAGCTGAACACCGACAGATCTGTGCTAAATGGAGTAGCAGGTACAATCACGACCGAACTGTTGTGTGGCTTGGATCGGGTCCTGATGAAATCCTTGACATTGCCGGTCGTGATTGTAACCCTTGATAGTTTTTGAGTAATACAAGTATTATCCCGCCAAAAAAAACTTTAAGGTAGATATTTTGGCTTCGTTTGGAAAAAAAGGAGGCGAGTGATGGGGTCTTTCACACGTCACCCTGTTTGGCTCTGGCTGGCCAGTAGGATCCTTAAGTTTCCTTTTTTTTTTTCTATTACAAGTACAAGTATAACCTTCGCCGGATGGACGCGTACACGTTGCCTTTTAGTACCCTGTATTAGTATGTTTATTATACTTCCTATTGCACAAGGCTTCTATTATACGGCTGGGTGTCTGCTATAGCACTCCTTCTGCAGCCATCGGTCAGCAACTACCTCTGATTTCCTCCACATTCCCTATGACATGTTGCTACTTGCATCACAAATTTGCATTCTCTTAGGTGGTGTCTGCTGGAGGACGTCCAAGTATTCATCTTCGCTGGTCTTCCAATCGCTGCATATACAAGTATTTTGGGCACCTACTGGTACATAATCTTCCCAAATTCCCCTCGGTTACTAATTCTGAATTTTTGATTGCTTCGTTTAAACCTAAATTTAATTTTGCTTGATTGAATCTGTAACCTTTTTTCATAAACCTCCATGCTTATTGAATACCTCTTATCAAACTTATGCTTTCTGTGTGTAATGCACTAATGCTTCACAAAACTCCATGCTTATTGCATTCCTCTAATTAAACTACCAGGATGATGCCGACAGATCTACCAGGTATCACAACACTCACATGCCTATAATGCACATGATTTCATTATAACTAGATGAACTACATACCTTCTCTCTTTTTATTGATCAGTTGGCTTAGTCCATAAGAGAATTATCTTATCTAAGTGTATACAGGAACAAGACTGTAGTCTTCCCAAAAGACACAAGCAACAGTATGTATTACTTCTCACATTCTACATAAAAAATATATCACAAGTATGAATTCTTTCCTTCAAATATTTACAATTCCAGATATTCTCCATACGCAGCAATGCAGACAATAATAATCATGCAACGAACTCTGAACATCCGGAGTAAACCAATTAACCAAACATGCAGAAGAAATAGGTAATCTGTATTAACAATATATCACTGGTAGAAAAAAGCCCTTTAGTCCCGGTTCGCAACAGCCTTTAGTCCCGGCTGTGCAACCGGGACTAAATATGCGCGACTAAAGACCCCCCCCTTAGTCGCGCCTCTTATGGACCGCGACTAAAGGCTTTAGTCCCGGTTATTGTGGCTGACCGGGACTAAAGGCCCGTCCACGTGGACGCCCGTGGTCCGTCGGGGCGGAGGACCTTTAGTCCCGGTTCTCGTGGCCACCCGGGACTAAAGGGCTCCTCCGCAGGTTTAGGGTTTTAGCCCCCCTAAACCTGGTTTCTTTTTAGTTTGGAGTGTTTTATTTCTTTTATATTGTATTTTGTGTTTTATTTTAATTTTGATAAAGTTTCAGTACACATATTCTACGCTACTATATACATGCATATGAAATTTCAAACAAGAAGAATTCAAGAGGAATATATAATATATATTCAATCTCGGGTGACCATATACAACTTCGAACAAGTTTCCATACACAATTAGGATGGATGACCATATACAACTTCGTACAAGTTTCAATCTCGGGTATGCATATAAATTTCTTCGTCCTCGGTATAGTGTTCTCCTTTAGGATTGATGACTTCCCTCATGAAAAATCCTGCTAATTCTTCTTGAATTGGTCGGAAGCGAGCTTCTGGACTAAGCCTCCTCCGCAAGTTATCCGTCGCGTTCCGCACGCTATCCGATGCCTTCCGCTCAGAGGTGTGTCTCCGGATGTTCTCACAAACATAGTATCCACATAGATTGGTCCCCGGTGGCTGCTTATCCACATTAACTAACCTTCTGAAATCTAGCTCATGTTTGAATTCACCGACAATTTCTTCTGAGAACCGTCTCCAAACCCTACAGGGCAAAGAAAATTAAATGAACAAGGGAGTTATTAGTTACTTGATATTAGGAAATGAACGAAAGAGACCGATCGATATAGAGCTCAAATGATTGAAAATAATTACTTTTGCAGCATTTTTCTCATGTCGGCCCAACGCTTTGGATCCGAATCCATAGAGTCCATGATTAGAACTCTGGAGGTGTGAAGTTCAATATTTAGCAGAATCCAGTGGAACCTGCGGACACGTTACATGCACAGTCATGCATAACTCATCGATTAGACATACCATGCATGGAGTAAACAAAAGAGAATGGGCACAAGAGAGAAACACTCACCCAAAATGGTAAGGAAATAGAATATGACTTTTGAGTTGATGCTTTCTAAGAAACTTGTACAAGTCTTTCTCCACGTCTTCGGGGTGATGTTGTAACACATGTCCATTAACGATATGTGGGTCAATGAACCCAACATCATGGATGTTTCTTATTTTGCATTCCCAAATCTTCAATCTGCATAATAGCGTACGCAACAATATAGTTAGGACAATATATATATATATAGTGCAGGCAATGAAGAACGAGATGAGGTAGAAATAAATCACTTACAGAACGTAGCAACTCAGCATAGATTTGTCGAGGTCGCGCAGATTGAACAGCTGGAACAATTCACTCATATGAACTTCTACAGAGTACCGTTTGGTGTGATGCTCATCTGTAACATCCGCATAAATATATTCTTTGTCGGCCCATGTTATGAATTGCTTGTACCAACGTAGCAGATTTCGCATTTGTGGTGGTAGACTCTTTTCCCGCGCAGGCTCGACGAGAGGCCCATTCCGCACATATTGTAATGCTATCTCACATACTGGCGCATCCTCAAGGCCTAAGAAGGCACGAAGAGTCAAACCCATCTCGGACGCTTGTTTCATGGCACTCGCTACAGTCAATCCAAGTGCTGCCGCAGCTGCTATGATCTCGGGGTCCTCTTCCGGACCGGCTTTCACTATGAGCGGGGGGATCGATTGTTTCTTCTGCATCCCGAGCTGGTCAACTTGTTTCCCGCTTTTTTTACTTTCTTCTTTCTCCTCCTTCAATATTTTTGCTTGCCTACGAAGTTCATGTCCATAGTCGTCAGGCATATTCAGCTCGGCTTGGGACGGTGTCGTCAAAAAATCCTTAGCCCACTTCTTTTGCTTCTCAGTGAATACTTGCTTGGGCTCAGGCTCTTTTTTCGCCTTCATATCCGCCTTCCATTTCTCATAATCAGCAGACGCGGCCAATTTGGTTTCAGCTTCACTAAGTTCCCCAGGCCTTGGGAGGAGAGGCTTCAGTGATGGCTCCGGTACCCTTGTGGTCTTAGGTACATAAGGGTCCGGGTTAATAGTCCAGGAGCGGGTTTCCTTGCTGTCCGCCTGCTTCTGCTTCTTCGCCGGAGGTGGATTGGGGGGCGTCGTACCCGCCGGAGGAGGATTGGGGGGCGTCGTACCCGCCGGAGGTTGTGGATCGGGGGACGGCGTCGAATGGCGTGAAGGAGGTGTAGGTGAACCACCACGACCGCCACCACCGCCACCACCACCACCATCGGAGGGGGGTGGACTTGCTAGCCTTGGCGCCTCGCCTGGAAACACTATGTACTTCTTTTTCCATAGAATGAACTGGCGCTTGACATCTCCAAGTCTTCTCTCCCCTTCGGGTGTAGGTTTGTCAATCTCCAGGTCCTCAAACCCTTGGACTATGTCTTCCACCGTGACACGAGCATAGCCATATGCAATGGGGTTGTTGTGGTGGAGTGCTCCAGGTGTACAGGGTAAAGCACTGCCGCTAGCTACCTTCGTGGAAACGTTCCCCACGGGATAATGCAGATCACATTCTTTCATCTCCTTTACATCATCCACGGGGTAGTGAGGCTCCGGTGCACGAATCTCGATCATCGGTGCACTAGCAGCAGGCGGGGCATCCGTGGAAGCCACGCTGCTTCTCCGCTGCTGGCTTCCGCGATCCGCTTCATGATCTTCATGCGGCCCTACAGCCGATTTTTCTTTCACTAGTTCATGCACGGTCTGCTTCAACTCATGGAGTTCCGATGCAAACTTCGTCATAAGATCTGCATCCCGGTCCGTCTTTCTCTTACGGCTTCTGTAACAGTACGGGTCATTGTCCTGGGAAAACCCTACTTTCCACGGAACTTTGCCTTTGCCTCGTACACGTCCTCCGTGTTCATCATTCCCGAGGGCTGTTGTCAGTGCGTCTTTCTCTCTGTTGAACTTGATCAAGCCCTCTTGAGCTTGGGTCATTGCGTCAATAAGGGCTTGGGTGGGAGCAAACTGTCTCTGCCGGTGAACACACACCCCTGTCTCCGGGTCTAGCGATCCCCCATGCCCGTACCACCAGCTTTTGGCCCTTGGGTCCCATCCCTCTGTACCTAGAGGGATTCCTCGCACCCTCAGGTCCTCCTCCATCTTCTGCCACCTAGGCTCCGAAAGGCGGTATCCTCCTGGCCCCATAATATGATGGAACTTTTTCTTACTCGCATTATCCTTATTTTTTTTCGATATTTCCTTGAAATGCTCCGATTGCTTTTGCCTCACAAATTCTGGCCAATCATCTTTCAGTTTCTCATGTTGTCCATTGAAATCCGGAGTCTTGCCCTTGTTGACATAGTCACGGGTTAAATTTTTCTTGAAGTTCCGGAATGCTTCGCCCATCTTCTGAAGAGCGAACTCTTTAACTAGCCTCCTCCTCTGACGTCCACCCGGAACCTCGTTACCGAATTCATCGACTTTGTTGTATTCCGGAGGTAGAATGAAATGTTCCATAAGCTTTCTCCAGCAATCCTTTTTCGTTCTCTTGTCGACAAAACTGAAACCAAGACGTGCCTTCTTTGGCTCCTTCCATTCCTGGACGGTGATCGGGACGTTGTCTCTAACAACGACTCCGCATTGGTTGATAAACTTTGAGGTGTGCTGTAGGGGCTTGCCGGTTTCACTGACAAACTCAATGGCATATGTTTCTCCTGTTTTCATCGCCTTGGATTTGCCACGCTTTGTCGTACTCGATCCGGAGGGCTAAAAAAAGAAAGAGAGTCGCGCGCGTTAATACATATGTATTCACATTTCAGTAAGTTTGTATCACGAGAGGCTCAATGTATATATATACCTCGCCGGAGGTGGTTGCTACTTGCAATTCGAGATCGTCGGTTGTTGACGGTTGACCTCCGTCGACAATGTCCGTTCCTTCACCTTCTTGATCATCGACAATCTCTGTTCCACCGTCAAGGTTCAGAAAAGAAGAGACTACATCCTCTTGTTGCTCATATTCTGAGCCCGGCACATAAGGAATCTCGTTGTTGATGATGTCCATTAAATAACGTTCAGCCTCCGGATCCCTAAGCGGCTCGGTTCTATCGTCCGCCATATGTCACTCCTGCATGTAGTAAAAATTCTTTAAGTATAAAGGAATTAAAAAATAAGATTAAGGGGACATAGAGGAGGAGGAATTAAAAAATAAGATTCTTTAAGTAAAAATTCTTTTTTTCTTCTTCTTCCTTTCTTCTTCCTCTTTCTTCTTTCTTTCTTCTTCTTCCTTTCTTCTTCCTCTTTCTTCTTCTTCCTTTCTTCTTCTTCTTCTTTCTTTCTTCTTCTTCCTTTCTTCTTCTTCCTTTCTTCTTTCTTTCTTCTTCTTCCTTTTTCTTTTTTCTTTCTTTCTTCTTCTTCCTTTCTTCTTCTTTTTTCTTCTTCCTTTTTCTTTCTTCTTTCTTTTGGTTTTCATTTGGTTTTCATTTGGTTTTCATTTTTTTCTTCTTCTTTCTTTCTTCTTCTTCCTTTCTTCTTTCTTTCTTCTTCTTCCTTTTTCTTTTTTCTCTCTTTCTTCTTCTTCCTTTCTTCTTCCTTTCTTCTTCTTTTTTTCTTCTTCCTTTTTCTTTCTTCTTTCTTTTGGTTTTCATTTGGTTTTCATTTTTTTTCTTCTTCCTTTTTCTTTCTTGTTTTCTTCTTCTTTCTTCTTCTTCTTTTTTCTTCTTCCTTTTTTTCTTCTTTCTTTTTTTCTTCTTCCTTTTTCTTTCTTGTTTTTTCTTCTTCCTTTTTCTTTCTTCTTTCTTTCTTCTTTCTTTTTTCTTCTTCCTTTTTTCTTCTTTCTTTCTTCTTTCTTTTTTCTTCTTCCTTTTTTTCTTCTTTCTTTTTTCTTCTTCTTTTTTTCTTCTTCCTTTGTTTTTCTTCTTCCTTTTTTTTCTTCCTCCTTTGTTTTTCTTCTTTCTTTTTTTCTTCTTCCTTTTTCTTCTTTCTTTCTTCTTTCTTTTTTTCTTCTTCCTTTTTTTTCTTCTTTCTTTTTTCTTCTTCCTTTGTTTTTTCTTCTGTTTGTTTTTCTTGTGTTTTCTTTTGTTTTCTATTTTCTTTCTTTTTCCTTTTTCTTTTTTCTTGTGTTTTCCTTTTTTTGTTTTTTTTCTTCTGTTTGTTTTTTTGTTTTCTTTTGTTTTTTTCTTCTTCCTTTGTTTTTCTTCTGTTTTTTGTTTTCTTTTGTTTTTTCTTCTGTTTGTTTTTCTTGTGTTTTCCTTTTTTTCTTCTTTCTTTTTTCTTCTTCCTTTGTTTTCTTCTGTTGTTTTCTTCCTTTTTCTTTGTTTTCTTTTTTCTTCCTTTTTCCTTTTTTCTTCCTTTTTCTTGTTTTTCTTCTGTTTTTCTTTTGTTTTCTTCTTCCTTCTTTCTTCTTCTTCCTTTTTCCTTTTTCTTTCTTCTTCTTCTTCTTCCTTTTTCTTCTTCCTTCTTCTTCTTCTGCCGGCGCGCGGAGGACGGCAGGCAGGGCCGGCGGGCGGCGGGCGGCGGCCGGCGGGCAAGGGCAGGGCACGGGCGGCGGGCAAGGGCAGGGCACGGGCGGAGGCGGCGCTCACTGGGGACGGAAGCGGCGGCGCGCAGGGCTTCGGCGTCGGCGTCGGCGTCGGGGCAGGGCTTCGGCGTCGGCGTCGGGGCAGGGCTTCGGCGTCGATCGGCGTCGGGGCAGCGCTTCGGCGTCGAGAGAGAGGAGAATGGGAAATGGCGAAACTGCTAAGTGCAGTATTTATAGACGCACCTTTAGTCGCGGTTGGGGAGGAGGACCGCGACTAAAGGTACCCTTTAGTCGCGGTCCGCCTCCCCAACCGGGACTAAAGGGTTTTGGCGCCGCTTTCGTTCCCGCGCAGAAAGACCCTTTAGTCGCGGTTGGGGACAACAACCGCGACTAAAGGGTACCCTTTAGTCGCGGTCCGCCTCCCCAACCGGGACTAAAGGTCTGTGCTGGAACTGGCGCGGTGCGGTGGGATGTTTAGTCCCACCTCGCTAGCCGAGAGGCTTCGACAGTGGTTTATAAGCGCGGCTGCGCTCACCACTTCGAGCTCCTCTCAAATGCAGGCTTACGGGCCTATTCTGTCACTATGTGCCTGTGGGCCTACTGGGCCTTCTGCGGGCCTGAATCCTGGCCCATTAATGGGTTTCTAGTCGTATTCAGGCCGTGGTGGCCCAGTAGGTGGCATATTTTTTATTTTTTGCCTGTTTTTTGTTTTCTTTTTTGCTTTATTTATTTTGTTTCTAATTACTTATTTATTTTACTTTATGATAATTATTTTTGCTATTAAAGTTTCTAATTACTTATTTATTTATGTTATTAAAATTTATTTTATTTTGTTTGTACTTATATATTTTATTAAAGTTTATATTATTTTGTTTTTCTTCTGTTTATTTTATTCTTGTTTTTCTTCTGTTTTTTCTTCCTTTTTTCTTCTGTTTTTTCTTCCTTTTTTCTTCTGTTTTTCTTCCTTTTTCTTGTTTTTCTTCCTTTTTTCCTTTTTCCTTTTTTCTTCTGTTTTTTCTTCTGTTTTTTTTCTTCTGTTTTTTTCTTATGTTTTTCTTATGTTTTTCGTTTTTTCTTCTGTTTTTTTCTTCTGTTTTTTTCTTCCTTTTTCCTTCTTTCTTCTTCCTTTTTCCTTTTAAAATCAGAAAAATAAAACTAATTCATTTTAAAATCTTAAAAATACAATTATATATCAAAAAAATCAGAAAAATAAAACTAATTCATTTTAAAATCCCTTGAAGGTTTGACAAAAGGTTTGATACATCATTCAGTTCATCGACCAAATACAAAGTTTGGTACAATAAATTATTACACATCAATTCTTCCCTTGTGTCCCTGCTTGCTTACGATTGTGCCGTATCCATGGAGCATCCTCATCATTTAACTTAATGCTTGGGTCAGTGTTCACTTTGAAGGGCGGAATTTCACCAAACATATTATAATCTTCTGACATGTCTGTCTTGTCCTCCACTCCCACGATGTTTCTTTTCCCTGAAAGAACAATGTGGCGCTTTGGATCATCGCATGATGTACTGATCGTTTTCTTATCTTTCCGTTTCCTCGGTTTGCTACTCATGTCCTTCAAATAAAAAACCTGAGCGACATCTTTGGCAAGGACGAATGGTTCGTCAAGGTAACCAAGATTGTTGAAATCCACCATTGTCATTCCGTATTGCTCGTCCACCTTTACCCCACCTCCTGTTAGCTTGAACCATTTGCACCGGAACAAAGGGACCTTAAAGGAGGGTCCATAGTCAAGTTCCCATATCTCCTCTATGTAACCATAATATGTGACCTTTTGCCCATTCTCGGTTGCTGCATCAAAGCGGACACCACTGTTTTGGTTGGTGCTCTTTTTATCTTGGGCGATGGTGTAAAATGTATTCCCATTTATCTCGTACCCTTGGAAAGTCGTTATAGTCGAAGATGGTTTCTTGGCCAACATGTACAGCTGATCTCCAACATCATTGTCATTCATTAAATGTTTTCGCAACCAACTGCCGAAAGTCTCCATGTGGGCCTTTCTAATCCAGGATTCAGGCTTCCCCGGGTTGTCCGAGCGTAAAATATTCTTGTGTTGCTCGAAGTACGGAGCCACCAAGCTGGAATTTTGCAGAACTGTGTGGTGTGCTTCAGTCATAGAATGACCGTCCATACATATCGTGGATTCCCTTCCGATCTTGCCTTTTCCACTTAGTCTCCCCTCGTGCCGCGATTGAGGAATACCAATCGGCTTAAGGTCAGGAACATAGTCAATACAGAACTCAATTACCTCCTCATTTCCATAGCCCTTGACGATGCTTCCTTCTGGCCTAGCACGGTTACGAACATATTTCTTTAATACTCCCATGAACCTCTCAAAGGGGAACATATTGTGTAGAAATACAGGACCGAGAATGGAAATCTCTTCGACTAGGTGGACCAGGAGGTGCGTCATAATATCGAAGAAGGATGGTGGGAACACCAACTCGAAACTGACAAGGCATTGGACCACATCGTTCTGTAACCGTGGTAGATCTTCTGGATTGATTACCTTCTGAGAGATTGCATTGAGGAATGCACATAGCTTCACAATGGCTACTCGAACATTTTCCGGTAGGAGCCCCCTCAAAGCAATCGGAAGCAATTGCGTCATAATCACGTGGCAGTCGTGAGACTTCAGGTTTTGGAACTTTTTCTCCGCCATGTTTATTATTCCCTTTATATTCGACGAGAAGCCAGACGGGACCTTCATACTGCTCAGGCATTCAAAAAAAATGACCTTCTCTTCTTTGGTAAGAGCGTAGCTGGCACGACCTTGAAACCATTCCGGATGCCGGTCATCTGGGTCTTTCAAAAGTTGCTGGTCCTGCCGTGCTTCCTTTGTATCATTTGTCTTCCCATACACGCCCAAGAAGCTTAGCAGGTTCACGCAAATATTCTTCGTAACATGCATCACGTCGATTGCAGAGCGGACATCTAGGACTTTCCAATATTCTAGCTCCCAAAATATAGATTTCTTCTTCCACATGGGTGCGTGCCCGTCAACTCCCCGCGGAACTGATTGTCCGCCAGGACCCTTTCCAAAGATGACTTTCAAATCCTTGACCATATCAAATATCTCAGCACCAGTACGTTCCGCAGGCTTCGGCCGGTGATCTGCCTTGCCGTTGAAATGCTTGCCTTTCTTTCTTACGTTATGATTTCGGGGAAGAAATCGACGATGACCCAGGTACACGTTCTTCTTACAATTAACCAAACGTACACTTTCAGTCTGATGTAAGCAGTGCGTGCATGCATTGTATCCCTTATTTGTCTGTCCCGAAAGGTTACTGAGAGCAGGCCAATCGTTGATGGTTACAAAAAGCAACGCTCGTAGGTCAAATTCCTCTCCTTTGTGCTCATCCCAGACACGTACACCAGGTCTGGCCCACAACTGTAAAAGTTCTTCAACTAATGGCCTTAGGTACACATCGATGTCGTTGCCGGGTTGCTTAGGGCCTTGGATGAGAATTGGCATCATAATGAACTTCCGCTTCATGCACAACCAAGGAGGAAGGTTGTAGATGCATAGAGTCACGGGCCAGGTGCTATGGCTGGAGCTCTGCTCGCCAAAAGGATTCATGCCATCAGTACTTAGACCAAATCTTATGTTCCTTGCGTCAGCTGCAAAATCTTTGAACACTCTGTCGATCTTTCTCCATTGTGTTCCATCAGCGGGGTGTCTCAACTCCCCGTCGGACTTACGGTCCTCTTTGTGCCATCGCAACGACTTGGCATGCTTTTTGTTCATGAACAGACGTTTCAACCGTGGTATTATAGGAGCATACCACATCACCTTGGCGGGAACCCTCTTCCTGGGTTTCTCGCCCTCAACATCGTCACCAGGGTCATCGCCTCTGATCTTATAACGCAATGCAGTGCATACAGGGCATTCATTCAAATTCTCGTATTCACCGCGGTAGAGGATGCAGTCGTTAATGCATGCATGTATCTTCAGAACCTCTAAACCTAGAGGGCAGACAACCTTCTTTGCTTCGTACGTACTGGCGGGCAACTCGTTATTCTTCGGAAACATATTCTTCAACATTTTCAGCAAATTTTCAAATGATGAGTCACCTACACCTTCCTGTGCCTTCCATTTTAGCAAATCCAGTGTGCAGCCCAGCTTTTTCAGACTATTATCGCATCCTGGATACAACGACTTTTTGTGATCCTCTAACATGCGATCCAAATTCTCCCTCTCCTTGTCAGTTTCGCAGCGTCTCCGTGCATCAGCAATGGTCCGACCAAGATCATCAGCGGGCTCATCATGTGCCTCTTCTTCACCTTCACCTAACCCTTCCCCACCTTCAGCATCATCCTCCATGAAAGTATCACCGAAATGATCATGATAGTTGTCATCGATATCATCCCCTTCTTCATCTTCTTCCATTCTAACCCCTCTTTCTCCATGCTTGGTCCAACAATTATAGCTTGGCATGAAACCGTGCCGAAGCAGGTGCATGTGAACGTCTCTTGAGGAGGAGTAACCCTTCTGATTCTTACAGACAGCACATGGACAAATAATAAAACCTTGCTGCTTGTTCGCATTTGCCACTACGAGGAAATCTTTCAAACCCGTAGTGAACTCGCCGGAGACTCGGGGACCGTACATCCATTGCCGATTCATCTGCATTATTATTATATAAAGTATATAATTAACCATCATGCATTTGTTAAACTAACTAGCTAGAAATAATACAAATTAAACAATGAACTACACACATGCATATTTTATCAATGACACATGAAAGGTTCAAGTTGCTAACCGCGATCGCGGAGGAAAAATAAATGAGAAAGCTCAAGTGTGGCTCGGACACTTCATATCATGTTTGTTTCAGGCTCTCGGGCATTTCATCAAACACCTTGTGTGCATAGGAGGAACCAAAAGCAAACCCACCACCCCCTTCTGAAAATTGTGAAGTGAGCTGAGTGAAGTGAAGTGAGCTGAGTCCTATATATAGGGATGGGCCTTTAGTCCCGGTTGGCCTGGCCAACCGCAACTAAAGGCCTTCGGGGACCTTTAGTCGCGGTTGGCCAGGCCAACCGGGACTAAAGCCCCTCCCGTCCGCCAGCTGGATGGGCCTTTAGTCCCGGTTGGCCTGGCCAACCGCGACTAAAGGCCTTCGGGGACCTTTAGTCCCGGTTGGCCAGGCCAACCGGGACTAAAGCCCCTCCCGTCCGCCAGCTGTCGACCGAGCGCGCTGGGCCCAGATAGTTGGTCGCGGGTCTCCTCCCGAACCGCGACTAAAGACCCCTTTGGTCGCGGTTCGATTGTTTTGGGGACTAATGGGGGCGTATGAAAGCCTCTTTTTCTACCAGTGTGTACTTCAATTTTTAATTCCAACCTTATTTGTGGTACTTGCAAATTAACAAAGTTACGTTTCACAATACATGCATGACAACATCCTTTGTGCTACTGATGAAAAATAATCTTCGCCTTCCATTGTAACAAAGAAATGTTATCATATGAAATACCTTTTGTTTCGTGCAACAACACATCTACATATGATGTTGAGTGTGACCACATGTACCTGCATGGATATATTATAAACAAATGCTACGACTTCAGTTTCCCTGCAACATGTCCTAATTTGTCCCGCTCAACTATGTATGTCGTGCTATCACTTTGCCAATGTTTAAAAAAGGTCAAATATCACATGCATGTGCCATACTAATACCTACATTGACTGCTTAATTCTCTGGTATGTTAAATCACAATATAAATACAATTTTTGACTTTCTATACATTCAATGCTAAATTAGTCGTGTCCTAAAAAATGTCTTTCGATTACACTTTCTATGACCGCAAGACATCTATATAACGAGTAAATAGCATAAAACTACTAGTTTACAGGCTATGGTTTCAAAAAACTACCGAATTTATTTTTTTCGCTGATAACTACCAAGTTAGGGGTTGGCTGTTTCAAAAAACCCCAAATTCTCTTTGTTAAAAAATTAAACAGGTTTATGACAGGTCGGGCCCGCCACTAAACAGACCGTTTGGTTGACCATTTGTTTGACCGTTAACTAACTTGTGGGGGCCACATGTCAGCGCCTCATCAACAGAATTTTTACTGATTAGCCCCTACAAATATTTTTAAAAAGCAATCGGGTCCCTGGAATCCACAGATTTTTTACGGATTAGCCCCTACAAATATTTTAAAAAAGCAATCGGGTCCCTGAAATCAATTTCAAAAAGCAATCGGGTCCTTGGACTGTCGCCGCCGCACCTCCAAAGGGCTCTGCCCGTGGTCGCCGTTGCGCATCCATGGGGCTCCGCCCGTGGTCGCCGTTGCACGTCGCCATGGGTGGTCGCCACCGCACACTGCCGCCATGGGGTTCCGCCTGCGATCACAGCGCGCCATGGGGCTTCGCCCGTGGTCGTCGCCGCGCGCGCCATGGGGGTCCGCCCGCGGTCGTCGTCGCGCCGCCACCCGCGCCGCAGACAGCACCAGCAGTCCCTGCCCGCTCCCGCAACCCCTGACCTCCGCCACCAGCGCGACAGAGCTAGCAGCCCGCACCCACCTCGAGTTGGCGCGAGGAGGAGAGAAGAGGGAGAAGTCGCACTATGGGGAGCACACCGCGGTTGCGGGCACGGCTCGCCGGCCGGAGGAGGCGGCCGCCGGCACACACGCTGCACCATGGATCTGTTGGGGCCGAACGAGAGGTCCACCCCGCGCGCAGTGTACGACGACGCGCGACCGAAGGGAGGCCCGCGGCGACGACGGGGCTACTGGCCGGCGAGCTCCTCACGGCTGGGCTGCTGGCCGGCGAGTTCATCCGGCGGGGTTGCTGGCCAGCGCAGCTCCTATCGTTCTGGAGCACAGGGACGGGAGGGACCCGATTGCTTTTGTAAAAATTTATAAGGACTTGATCGCGGTTTTTTAAAACAGACAATGACATGTGGCCCCCACAAGTCAGTTAACGGTCAAACAAATGGTCAACCAAACGGTCTGTTTAGTGGCGGGCCCGACCTGTCATAAACCTGTTTAATTTTTTAACAAAGAGAATTTGAGGTTTTTTGAAACAGCCAACCCCTGACTTGGTAGTTATCAGGGAAAAAAATAAATTCGGTAGTTTTTTGAACCATAACCTGTAAACTAGTAGTTTTATGCTATTTACTCCTATATAACACCACCCATACCATTGTATCCCTACAAGTTCATCTTTGCTACCATTAAGGCCGCGTTCGGATTCCCTCCGCTCCGAGCGGAGCGGCAATCCAGTTGATTAACGCCAGTATTTGCGGATTTGATTAAAGCCCGCTCCGCACGCTCCGCTCCGCGGATGACTGCCGAACGCGGCCTAAATATTGATTGTTGGTAAGTACATGGACAACCAACAGGAAGGCAACATGTATGACTATTAGAACATCTCCAGCCGCGCCCCCAACACGCACTCCCCACGCGATTTTTTCACGCCGGCGCACAAAAATCGGCCCAGCCGCGCCCCTAGAAGCCCAATTTTCGCCGGCTCGGGCCGAATTTGGCGCCGGCGGACCCAAGCCGAACCCGGCGCGCTGGGGGGGGGGGGGGTGCTCGGGGGCGCCGGGCGAAACAGTTTTGGCGCGAAAGAGCTGCGGGCGAAACATTTAAGGTTGTTTTCCGCCTCTCATTTTTGGCGTTTACCACAATTAAAAGCACGCATACCTATTTTCCTACAGGATGTGATCTGATGCACCATAAAATATTCTGCCCCCTTCACCAACACATCCAACAGGAGAAACACTCAAGGGATACATAGAGGCTATTACATACACGAAGAATGCTATTAAACTGCCCACAGACAACTCGGACTTGAAGACGACACCACAAAGGGTCATTCATTCAGGGGTGACAAATTCATCTTTGAGTAGATGAAGAAAGTAATCCCACATGGTCAAATTGTTCTCAAAGGAAGGAGGCACTAGCTACGAGGAAACTTAAGCACATATTATGATATATATCCTTTCAAACTTCAAGTACAATAAATAATGTACTTTCATTTTCATTTCTTCATGTTTCACATAATTAAATTCCATCCAAACTATTGCAACTAATATTCCCGCGGCAACGCGCGGGGGAATTGTCTAGTTACTCATGTTGTGCACAGCAAAAATAATGCTAGTCACTTTTTGGCCAATTTTGGACGATCATAATGCCGAACTGTTGTGTGGCTTGGATCGGGTCCTGATGAACTCCTCGACATTGCCGGTCGTGATTGTCACCCTTGATAGTTTTTGAGTAATACAAGTATTATCCCGCAAAAAAGAAAAAGCTTTAAGGTAGATATTTTGGCTTCGTTTGAAAAAAAGGAGGCGAGTGATGGGGTCTTTCACACGTCACCCTGTCTGGCTCTGGCTGGCCAGTAGGATCCTTAAGTTTTTTTTCTATTACTAGTATAACCTTCGCCGGATGGACGCGTACACGTTGCCTTTTAGTACCCTGTATTAGTATGTTGTTTATTATACTTCGTATTGCACGTGCACCCAGTCGGAGTCGGTTTCCGGTACCGACAAGCAAAGTAGCAATACGTCCATGATTCTCTCGTCATATAAATAGTCACGACCAGCACGGGTCAAACCACCCAAGAAAATAGTTGTCGCCTCCCAATCTTTCCTCGATCGCGTACGTATCTCGATCGACCAACCGACCTACCATGGAGACGGGCATCGGATCCGTGGACGGGCCCAAGGGGGCGCCGAGCGGCGCCGTAGCTTGCCCGGCGACGTTCCCGGCGTCGTCGCCCACCTTCGTCGGCTCCCCGGAGGCCACGCTGGGGCGCCACCTTGCGCAGCGCCTGGTGCAGGTCGGCGTGGGCGACGTGTTCGCCGTGCCGGGCGACTTCAACCTGACCCTCCTCGACTACCTCGTCGCCGAGCCCGGGCTGCGCCTCGTCGGCTGCTGCAACGAGCTCAACGCCGGCTACGCCGCCGACGGGTACGCGCGCGCTAAGGGCGTCGGCGCGTGTGCCGTCACCTTCACCGTCGGTGGGCTCAGCGTGCTCAACGCCATCGCCGGCGCGTACAGCGAGAACCTCCCCCTGATCTGCATCGTCGGCGGGCCCAACTCGAACGACTACGGCACCAACCGGGTTCTTCATCACACCATCGGCCTCCCTGATTTCTCTCAGGAGCTGCGGTGCTTCACGCCGGTGACGTGCTACCAGGCCGTCGTCAACAACCTCGACGACGCCCACGAGCAGATCGACAAGGCCATCTCCACGGCTCTCAAGGAGAGCAAGCCGGTCTACATCAGCGTCAGCTGCAACCTCCCCAGCGTCCCCCACCCCACCTTCAGCCGCGACCCCGCCCCCTACTTCCTCGCACCAAGGTCTGCATGCATGCTCCCTACGTTTTACTTTCTTTGTTTTTCTTCTTTTTTTGGCACGTGTCATGATCGATCACGAGATGCAAGAAGATATAATGTCGGATCAATAAGGACGTGCAATGCAATGCATGCAGGATGAGCAACCAGATGGGACTTGAGGCGGCGGTGGAGGCGACGGTTGCCTTCCTGGACAAGGCGGTGAAGCCGGTGATGGTGGCGGGGCCCAAGCTGCGGGTGGCCAAGGCAGGCACGGCGTTCGCAGAGCTGGCCGACGCGAGCGGCTACGCGGTGGCGACCATGCCGTCGGCCAAGGGGCTGGTGGCGGAGACGCTGCCACGCTTCATCGGCACCTACTGGGGCGCGGTGAGCACGGCCTTCTGCGCCGAGATCGTGGAGTCGGCGGACGCCTACCTCTTCGCCGGCCCCATCTTCAACGACTACAGCTCGGTGGGCTACTCGTTCCTGCTCAAGAAGGAGAAGGCGGTGATCGTGCAGCCCGACCGCGTCACCGTCGGCAACGGCCCGGCCTTCGGCTGCATCATGATGAAGGACTTCCTGACCGAGCTGGGCAAGCGCCTCAAGAAGAACACCACCGCCTACGAGAACTACAAGCGGATCTGGGTGCCCGAGGGGCAGCCGCCCGAGAGCGAGCCCGGCGAGCCGCTGCGCGTCAACGTCCTCTTCAAGCACGTCCAGAAGATGCTCACCGGCGACAGCGCCGTCATCGCCGAGACGGGCGACTCGTGGTTCAACTGCCAGAAGCTCAAGCTCCCCGACGGCTGCGGGTACGAGTTCCAGATGCAGTATGGCTCCATCGGGTGGTCCGTCGGGGCGCTGCTCGGGTACGCGCAGGGCGCCACGGACAAGCGCGTCATCGCCTGCATCGGTGACGGCAGCTTCCAGGTGACGGCACAGGACGTGTCCACCATGCTCCGATGCGGCCAGAACAGCATCATCTTCCTCATCAACAACGGCGGCTACACCATCGAGGTCGAGATCCACGACGGGCCATACAACGTCATCAAGAACTGGAACTACACCGGCCTCGTCGACGCCATCCACAACGGCGAGGGCAACTGCTGGACAGCCAAGGTCACGTGCGAGGAGGAGCTGACGGCGGCCATCGAGACGGCGACCGGGGACAAGAAGGACTGCCTTTGCTTCATCGAGGTGGTGGCGCACAAGGACGACACCAGCAAGGAGCTCCTCGAGTGGGGATCCAGGGTCTCCACCGCCAACTCCAGGCCACCCAACCCGCAGTAGACGACACTAGTAGATCTAGATTTTCATGATTTGAGCGGGGCTTTTTCGTTTCGATTTAGAGTCCAACGTACGTTTGATTTTACTACTAGCATGCTTGTATGCATGCAAACTTCGTATACTATTTCTAGCAGGGTCGAATTAATAATAGTGTGATGATTAATAATAAAGTTGGATGATTCTTCTTAATTATTTGTGTGTTCTTTCTACCGCTGACAGTTTAGCCTCCAGCTCGTTCCAAGCCCTTTCTCAATGATATTTTCTTCATTTCCAATTCAATCAATGAAGAACTACATTGGACATACCACACAACCAACCGCGGCGTGAGAATACCACCGCGCCATCGCCATGAAGGCACGCTTTCACGCCGCTGCGTCCCGTGCCAGCCTTGACCGCGCAAGGGGGCGAGAGGTCCCCACCGCCATCGGCACCGGCTGGGCTTTGCTCCGTCGCGCCTTCTGGGTGTGGCAAGGGAGGAGGACGGAGAGCGGCCGACGGCTAAGGGTTCCTCGTAGTCGCTTGCGAGATCGAGCGACACTGGAGGGAGGATACCAGATCTATCTCTATCACTCGGCCCAAAATCCCCATGGTTTCGATAATTGCCATGCTACATCATAAAGGAGTGTCGTATTGCACATGGGGTTTGTTCGCTCTGGATGGTGTATGGGAGGAAACACGACGCCAATTGCACCAGAGAGCGTCCTCTCATGAACACACTTTAAGAGTGTTCGTTCAATAACCCTTCATGTATTCGGGTGATGAATCCTTGATACTGGGTTAGAGAAACTATTATTCTTTTCATTCATTGGGTTAGAGGAATTATTTGTCCTGATTAGCAAAAAAAAAAGAGAGAGGAACTATTTGTCCTAACTCCTGCCCCGTAAGTTTCCTTTTCCAAAGCAGCAGTGTACAAATTCCTTAAGAAAGGTAAGAAACTAATACGAAACTGAGATATTAAAACACCCGGTTGTCAATATCACCCCTGAGGCGATTCAGATTCTTGTTAAGCAAGTCACCTCCGTAAAGAATTCATAATTTTAAAAAACACAAATCAAGTCAAGAGCTGGCCTCAATTCTACCACGTGCTAGCTTACTTATCAGTAAGATGTGATGAGAAATGGTTATCTCAAATTTAGCCACGAACCTTGCCCTTGATCATACAACAAGCTACATCAGTTTTATTGGTAAACAATACTGTGGTTATGCAATAAAAATTCTTGATTTATTCCATGTAATTTACTGCCTTTAGTTAATTATTCAAGTGTTTGGCAAAATAAAGTCTTTTCTTTGCGGAAGGGCAAAATAAATTAAACATTATTGTGGTTATGGAATAAAAATAACATCTATGTCTCCTTTTACATGGTATACAGAGCAAACTCTTCCCATCGCATCTATGTCTTCCAGTTCGTCCGCCATGGTTCTTCCTTCCCTTGCTTCCCTCTACCATACCGTCATGGAGAAGCTAACTAGGGATAATTTCCTGGTTTGGAAGGCTCAGGTTCTTCCGCATATAAGGGCAGCCGGCATGACCGGCTACCTCGACGGCAGTGTTAAGGAACCAGCCAAGGTTCTGTCCACGGAGAAGGACGTCGCCGGCAAGAAGGTCATCGAGGAGGTGCTCAACCTAGAGCATGCGATCTGAGTCACCCAAGACCAGCTGGTCTTGGCGTTCCTCCTTGCAACTCTGTCTCGCAAAGTAATTATGCAGGTAAATAATTACGCCCGCTCGTACCCCCTGCCTTCCTTCCACGACAACGCGACTTGCATCGGCTCCACCGACGACTGGATCGCCCTTCGCCAAGATGACCACGCTGATGGATGCAGCTACCTCCTGTACAACCCTTTCTCGAACGGAAGTATTCTGCTCGCACTCGACGGCATCATCGACAAGGCTACCACAGTCTTTGCCTTGGTTCAAGAAAAATAGAGACATGGTGCCAAACAATTAGTTTGCCATGGTTCATAAATGAATTTACCATGGTACAAACAATGAAAATGCCATAGAAAAATAGAGATAGTACATTCACTGCGGACTGGTCCCCCCCCCCCCCCACCCGCCCCCCGCGTCTGTGTACGCGGACGGATGTAGGACATTTTTTGCGAGTTGCCGTTGGAGATGCCCTTAGCCCAGGTCAAGAAGAAGACACTGGGTATTCGTAAAAAAAAGACACTGGGCATGAGTTAAAAAGCTTGGAGGTCAAGGTCATTGGATAGGTATGACAATGATGCACTTGCTCAATTTATTTTGGCTTCATATAAAATATTTAGCCAAGGAGAAAGTGTGGAGAATGATGTTGAAGAAAAGTAATCTACACGGATGGAATGAGGCGCGTGGTAAGGCAACCAACAAGTTATTATAGCTAGCATGCATGGAGCGAGTCCGAGTCTGAGGAGGAGGAGGCATCAACAGGAGCATCAGACGAGGAGGCAATGTTCCATGTATGAAACAAAAAAATATGAACAAAGTTTTAATTATATAAGAGAGCCAGAGCCGGGTGCGCCAAGCATCCAATGTCCTAAGTCTAAGTCGCGAATAATACACGCGAGCACACACGTTATATATAACATGGCTTTCTCTTTGTTAATACATCTAGGTGGAGCAGGGGTGCATCACTTATAAACTGGTCACCACGCCCTCCCCTTGGTGAGGTAGGACAAAATAAACTCTGATAGTTTAGTATTGCATGGCTCCTGTACATCCCTCCCTAGAATGCATGCTGCCAAGGGACCACCACTCACATGGGCCGTTAGCCTTGTTGCACCTCATGTTGATGACCCTGTTGGTTAAGGCACTATTGCCATGTACTGACAAAGTAAAAGAAATCATACCCATAGTTGTGCAACTGTTTTGCTCTTTATTAAATTGAGGTACGTTTTCTATATACAAAGTAAAAAAGATCATTCAACGGTTGTGGACAACATTGGTACTAGTAAATTTATAGGGGAACATAAAACTAAAATCATATTATACTATATAGTGATACTGAATCATCTAGAGATGTCTTCATATTAGGTGAAAAAAGGTGCTCTATGAGATCTTTTGGTGAACATTTTGCCATTTTAAAATAAATGTGATCCGAAATCTTAGTTAGAGTCGTTAATTGCTGAGTGAACGATTGTGGCGATGAATCAAATTAATTTTAATGAAATTCCCTTTGTTTATTACTTGAACATGAATCAATATGTCAGTTTGCAGCCTAACATCTTATAATTGCGCAATAAAAAAAACTGGAGATTTCATTTCTCACCCTGAGCAACCAAAGCATACATATATACATTCTCCTGTAAGATAATGTAGTAATCTAGGTCACACTTCAAGAAACAATTCGCTGTTTTAGAATCTCGGTTAAATCTCTGTAAGTGATCAAGAATGCTCATGGTGTGGCAATTAGTTCTTGGTGAAAAAATGTAGAGATACACATAGATACATAGATAGATAGGCAGTAAATAAAATGATCACGCTAGGTTGTACATAGTGTATCGTTTGCATAGGTGCATGTAGCAACAAGCCACTAGATTAAACCAGATCACACTTGTTTGAAATTGCAACTTTGATCATGAAAACTCAAGCACCAGCAGCATTACAAGTTCAGATCATCTACAACAATCTATCGATGATCCAATCTATCAATGGTCTCTCTAAGACCCAAACATGTCATCCTATATTGGAGCTCAAGTCACAGGAGGGTACACTTGCCTGGCCACCACCAGATTCTTCATCTTGGCGCCAAACCCCACCATCGATGCTCATGATGCAGTGCAGCCTGCCAAATACAGAGATGGAACATGTCACAAATATGCATGCAAATATCGATTCAAGATGCAAACCATGAAGTACAGATTTGAACTGGGCATTAGAGATGGGGACATGCAGGTAAAAAATAATAGATATTTGACCATATATAGTGGTTCCTCTTGGTTGTTATACAATTTGACACTCGCTAGTTTTGCAATATCCATATTCACCACATATTATTGCTTATTTATACGTCATAATTGGATGGACCTACCGAGACATGATCCTTCCGTCATACAAAAACCCACTCGCACTAGTAAAGCACTAGACTGTTGAAATAATCACCTAGACATCAAACAAGGTCCGGTCTACTTAGTCTTGGGAGTTGTCTAAAATTCAAGAACACAACACAATGCCTTCCAGTTAGAAATTAAAGGCTCTCTATCAACACCAACAAAAAGAATCACACACAAACATCTAAGATAAACAAGAGCATGGACAAATGTGCCTAGATACTTACTTCCTTGCTTTTAACATTTGATGAGAAGATCCAATGCATCAGCCACATCAATCATTTCCCACTTTCCAATCATTTCAACAGCTTGATTAGCTTGCTACAATTATCACATATACTAAACATAAGAAACTGCCTGATCCTTTAGAAATTAGATTAAGATAAATATGGAGTTTGTATGTCCAAAATATGTGACACGTAAACATAAGCATGACCAAAAATATGTTCATATTGTTTTCAACAAACATGGTCAAACTTTTTACGCCACAACAGGACCGATCTACTAAGACATCATCCCCTTCCGTCATACAAAAACCAACTCACACTAGTCAAGCACTAGAATGTCGAAACAATCACCTATACATCAAAAAAGATTTGTTCTACTTTGTGTTGGGACTTGTCTACAGTTTAAGAACACAACACAATACCTTCCAGTTAGAAATTAAAGGATCCCTATAAACTAAAACAAAAAGAACCTCACGCAGACATCTAAGATAAACAGAAGCATGGACAAAGGTTCCTAAATGGCTTACTTCCTTGCTTTTCAAATCTATTGACAGAAGATCTAATGCATCAGCCACATCAATCGTTTCCCATCAGAATCTGCCAGATCGTTTAGAAACTAGGTTCAGATAAATATGAAGTTCATATGTCCAAAATCTGTAACACATGAACATAAGCATGACCATGCTTTGACTTTCTATTCAACGGGTGCTACTACAGCATGAAACCATAAACCAGATGATCATGGTGGAAGGGAACCAATAGAAAAAGGACTGAAACTGAAAACCTGCAAGTTTGCAGTATGCTTCACATAACTAAACTGGCAGATTGAATACTAGCATTGGAAACTCATGACTAGAAATTTGTATCTCGCTCGTAGAACGGCAATCAAACAAAAGGATTGAAATTATAGATGATCGCTTGTTGCAGCGAGACAGAACATCATGTGGACATATAAAGATATTTGCATGGGCGACCATTATTTGTTACAATTAATCAACTTGCTAAACAAACCCAACTGGTGCATATTCATGTAGCCACTTAATAAATAGTGTTAACAAGCTCCTAGAAACGAATCCGTCCATGCATATAGACTATATAGCAATATCAGTGAGACATGAAACCCATTATACAATCATGGGACCTCAATATCAAGTTCTACACCTTAGATAGTAGCACACAAAGAACCTAGCTAAATAAGTATGAAATTCCAGTAAATAGCATACACAATAGCACAAGGGACCAATTTCAAGGGGGAGATCATCACAATCAACGGACCACCACAGACAGCAGATCGGGCTCGACTCAATGGTCACCGGCGGGCGGACGTGCTCCGCATCCTCCCGAGAATAAATCTCTGGTGGGAAGCATGACCACGGAATCAAGCCCTAACTCACTGGCTTCCTGCTAGATAGGAACCAACCAACTATATTTGAAGCATGAGATGGTTGTTTTTCTATGCAAATAACAGGAAATTTGGAACATGGAGGATGTAAAGAAGACACATACACTCGACGGTGTATCTGTGTTAACCTGGGAGACAAATTGAGAGTGTGGAACATGAGACACTGAGATTTATGGATGGTTGGATAGTGTAACCAACCTTTCTAAAAGCTTTCTTCTTAGAAATCAAAGAAGGTTGGATGAATGTTGTAGTGGCTTAAACAAACCTGTACTGGTGTATTACAACATGAAACCAAAACCAGAGGTGGAAGGGAAACAATAGAAAAAATTGGAATCGTAAAACTGCAAGTCTGCAGTATGCTTCACATAAGTAAACTGGCAGATTGAACACTAGTGCCAGAAACTCACTCGTTTGTAGAGCAACGATCAAACAAAAGAACTGAAATTATAGAGGACGTCTTGTTGCAGCAAGACAGAACATCACACGGACATCTTGAGATATTTGCAAGAATGGCCGTTGGCTATTATTTGTTACAATTAATTAGCTTGCTGAATAAACCCAACTGGTGTTTATTCATGTAGCAACTTAACAGACCGTGGTAGCAAGCTGCAATAAATGCAATGATCCATGCAAACTTAACTAGGTCTACAAGGGCATCATTCCAACAGAACAGGCTAGCAGTTTGAATGTGAGAAAACTTGGCATTTGGAGACGAGAAAGCTGGATTAATTCCGAACGAAGGGAGTACAATACAATTGCACTCGTGATCATCATAGCAATACAATGGCACCAATGGGCATGACTTACAAGTACCTTTGCAGAGTAGATCCTCTCATGGCTACAGGCTCCTGATGCAACTCAAGCTAGTGGAGGTTAATAAAGAAGCTGGAAACGTCAAGGTAGGCGAACTCACTCTGGGTGATTAATATATGAGTGTATTTTTTATCAGTGGTGATCCCACCGGAGAGTATTTTTTTTATCATTGGCGATCCCAACCATTTGTCTCTATCCAACAACAACAAAATTGGTGCAACTGGGCATTGCACTTCTACAACTTAAGTTGCTCGTAACCTTTTGTGCAACACCAACATGGCAGATCTAGAATCTCAGCCTTGGGTTACCAAGGTTCAAAATTTGTGAAAAAATATATTACTATATACTCCATCCGTTCCTAAATATAAGTCTTTGTAGAGCTTCCACTACGAACCACATACGGATGTATATAGATGCATTTTAAGTGTAGGTTCATTCATTTTGCTCCGTATGTAGTCCACCTAGTGGAATCTCTACAAAGACTTATATTTAGGAACGGAAGGAGTATATTATAATCTGGTTTTCGTAATCTCATCAAATAGTTTTGAAATTGTATTGACTTGCTAGGAATTTTATTGATGCGGAGTATCCTATGGACATCACCATGTCAAGAGTCCGTTTGGTGAGTGACACATGCGACATCTACTTCACATACACAAAGGTGAATCATCTCCTTTACTCGTGTTCACTTGACCCCTTCGAGGATGGTATACTACTTGACACTCCACTCGTGTGCATAACTATGTATTATCGGAGCACCACGAACGACGAGGAGGAGTGCGAGCGCAAGTGTACAACTATGCCATCCACGAGGGAAGCATCAAAGTGGAGACGGAAGAAGACGATGCTGCTGAAGATACAGCGGCCGGACATATGGCGCATGTGAAGCCGCCCAACAGCTGCACCACAGCCAGCCGAAAAGCTTCAGCGGCCGGACAACCGGTGCGGCCCCGGACATCCGGCGCCTCGCCACCACCTGGACATCCGGCCTTCCCCCAGAAATCCGGCATCACCAACAGAATGCACCAGAAGTTTGGCCACCTTCGGGCCGGACATCCGGCCAGTGCCCCAGACATCCAGCGTCCCGCGTAGCCCCGGACATCCAGCCTCCAGCCCAGACATCTGGCGCCTGCACACACGCAGCCCCAGGTCATAGACCAATGTATCTCCCTTTCCCACTTACCCCTTCATGGCTTACACTATAAATAGACACCCCCTCCTCCATTCTAGGGTTAGCCAAGTGATAGCTCATTTGTATGCGAGCTTTGCTCCTATCGACTCTTTGCTTGAGAGAAGAGAGAGAGACCATTCCATTGGAGTTCAAGACCTCCTTTGGAGAGGATCCCATAGGGGAATCAAGACCCCTTCATGGGAAGATCCTTCTAGGATTCAAGACCTCGACTCCTCACGGATTGGGTTGAA
The DNA here is from genome assembly GCF_018294505.1 of Triticum aestivum. Taxonomy (NCBI): domain Eukaryota; kingdom Viridiplantae; phylum Streptophyta; class Magnoliopsida; order Poales; family Poaceae; genus Triticum; species Triticum aestivum. The sequence goes on along the minus strand of NC_057799.1, from coordinate 39,296,546 downwards.
GTAGTTACCATTTGTATCGTCCTTTGTTGAATTTGGATCGTGTATCTCTTTGTGTGTATGTGGATCTAGCACATGTGTGATCATTTCTTGTTGATTTGAGTGTTTCCTCTCGTTTCCCCTCGTGTTTTCTCCTCGTGTGTTCATCGTGTTCTTCGCGGGATCTGGTCCAATCGTGAAAGATTGTCCCCTAGGGTTCCACCCTACATCATTTACTATACTATTCCCGCAAAAAAATGATCTATATTTTTTCTTAAAGTTCATTCCCCACAAAGTTAGACATTGCACATGCATCAACAGAGGCACTAGATCTCACTGTCTCCCTTTTCGGCTGGTGCATTATTGGAGCAAGTATCACTTAGAAGACTTTCCTTACACACAACTCCTTGGTATGGCTTCCTTCCGGGTTGAGAAGATGGTCCAGCCTCTACGTGATGTCATTGACTCCATGCAAGCTTGGATGTTGCGGATGGAGAGCTTCATTGAGCTAGCTGAGGCTGCACTGGGCGCGCTCCCGCTAGCGCCGCTTGTCTTGCAGAATGCTCATGTGTTGCGCCCTCTGGTTGTGCCTGATGACAACTTCGAGATCGAGAGGGGAGTCGAGCTTCATGGTTGTTTCTCCCCTCGTGCTAGAACCAGCTCGCCGTTGTCAACCTCTAAGGGGTTGGGCAATGATGTGGTTGTGACCGATGCTGCAGATCATGTCTGAGCTTCAAGTCCTGTGTGGGGGTCTAGTTCTACCTTTGTCCATCGAACAACTGAAGGTAGACACCCCCGAGATCTTGATTGTGGCTTTACCGCCAACATCACCCTGGGAGTCTAGCCAGAAACTTGATGCCGAGGAGTGTGGTGATTTAGACCTTGCAATCTCTTGCTCGCCTAAGTCCCTTGGGTGTTAGGCATCAGCCAGTCTACCTCTCGGTGTCATGGAGCACGGTGTTTTGGATGTTGCTGCCCTTCCCTCATCCGGGACCATCGAGCAGGTGATACCTGTGACTGGCATGACCATTGTGGCAAGTGTGTTGGCACCTACTCCAAATCTAGATGCTCTCTTCGCGAAGAAACTTTGTGACTTGCTCGCCAGTGTGGAGGTTGCTACACCTGGTTTGGGAAGGTCGATTGCTTGCCTCTTGACGGGGACGCCAACAAGGGGTAAACAAAAGAAGGTGGGCAAAGAAAAGAGTGGCACCACAAGCAAGGCGTCTCTGGTTGCTTGATGGATGACCTTCGCTCTCTCCGGCCATCCTGTTGGATTGGGTTCTCATTGTGGGGTGAAAGGTGTCTGATGTCTTGTGTTGAGGTGTTCTTGTCTGGGGTCTCTTGGTGTAGTAGCAATGTCGGGGTTCGTGGATGTTGTGTAGTCGAAGAGTCTGGCGGGAGTCGCTTGTGCGTTGTGAGGTTTATTACTGTGTGAGTAGTTAGTTCGTGCTTCGTCTGTATTAGTTTTCGCTCGGTTTTGTATAAATTAATTGGGAAATTATCTTCTTCTCAATTAATTGATGAGTCATAACTTTTGCCTCCGTTTAAAAAAAACTTTCCTCACGCACAAAAAAACACGAGTTAGAAGACATCGACCTTTTGTAGAAGCCAACATTCGTATACTAAAACTATAACCCCAGAGTTTCGCTAAATATTACTCCCAAAATATGTACTTTATGTACTACAAATTTTATGTCATTGGATCCATACTAAATATCTCATTGTTGGGGAACGTAGTAATTTCAAAAAAAATCCTACACACACGCAAGATCATGGTGATGCATAGCAATGAGAGGGGAGAGTGTTGTCCACGTACCCTCGTAGACCGTAAGCGGAAGGTTGAAGTTTTTTCACATAAGCATCGCAGCCCCAAACTTTAAGAAACGACAACTTTGGTTTCTTGACAAACCACAGTTCATAAGGTGTCGTCTCAACGGATTTAGATGGTGCCCTATTTAACGTGAATGCAGCCGTCTCTAAAGCATAACCCCAAAACGATAGCGGTAAATCAGTAAGAGACATCATAGATCACACCATATCTAATAAAGTACGATTACGATGTTCGGACACACCATTTCACTGTGGTGTTCCGGGTGGCATGAGTTGCGAAACTATTCCGCATTATTTCAAATGAAGACCAAACTCGTAACTCAAATATTCTCCTCCACGATCAGATCGTAGAAACTTTATTTTCTTGTTACGATGATTTTCCGCTTCACTATGAAATTCTTTGAACTTTTCAAATGTTTCAGACTTATGTTTCATTAAGTAGATATACCCATATCTGCTCAAATCATCCGTGAAGGTGAGAAAATAACGATACCTGCCGCGAGCCTCAACATTCATCGGACCACATACATCAGTATGTATGATTTCCAACAATTTTTTTGCTCGCTCCATTGTTCCAGAGAACGGCGTTTTAGTCATCTTGCCCATGAGGCATGGTTCGCAAATACCAAGTGATTCCAAAAGTCCATCAGAATGGAGTTTTTTCATGCGCTTTATACCAATATGACCTAAACGGTAGTGCCACAAATAAGTTGCACTATCATTATCAACTCTGCATCTTTTGGCTTCAATATTATGAATATGTGTATCACTACTATCAAGATTTAATATAAATAGACCACTCTTCAAGGGTGCATGACCATAAAAGATATTACTCATATAAATAAAACAACCATTATTCTCTGATGAAATGAATAACCGTCTCGCATCAAACAAGATCCAGATATAATGTTTATGCTCAACGCTGGCACCAAATAACAATTATTCAGATCTAAAACTAATCCCGAAGGTAGATATAGAGGAAGTGTGCCGACCGCAATCACATCGACTTTGGAACCATTTCCCACGCGCATTGTCACCTCGTCCTTAGCAAATCTTCGCTTAATCCGTAGTCCCTGTTTTGAGTTGCAAATATTAGCAACAGAACCAGTATCAAAGACCCAGGCACTACTGCGAGCATTAGTAAGGTACACATCAATAACATGTATATCACATATACCTTTGTTCACCTTGCCATCCTTCTTATCCGCCAAATACTTGGGGTAATTCCGCTTCCAGTGACCAGTCCCTTTGCAATAGAAGCACTCAGTCTCAGGCTTAGGTCTAGACTTGGGCTTCTTCACTTGAGCAGCAACTTGCTTGCCGTTCTTCTTGAAGTTCCCCTTCTTCCCTTTACCCTTTTTCATGAAACTGGTGGTCTTGTTGACCATCAACACTTGATGCTCCTTCTTGATTTCTACCTCCACAGCCTTTAGCATTGCGAAGAGCTCGGGAATTGTCTTATCCATCCCTTGCATGTTATAGTTCATCACGAAGCTCTTATAGCTTGGTGGCAGTGATTGAAGAATTCTGTCAATGACACTATCATCCGGAAGATTAACTCCCAGTTGAATCAAGTGATTGTTATACCCAGACATTTTGAGTATATGCTCACTGACAGAACTATTCTCCTCCATCTTGCAGCTGTAGAACTTATTGGAGACTTCATATCTCTCAATCCGGGCATTTGCTTGAAATATTAACTTCAACTCCTGGAACATCTCATATGCTCCATGACGTTCAAAACGTCGTTGAAGTCCCGGTTCTAAGCCGTAAAGCATGGCACACTGAATTATCGAGTAGTCATCAGCTTTGCTCTGCCAGACGTTCATAACATCTGGTGTTGCTCCTGCAGCGGGTTTGGCACCTAGCGGTGCTTCCAGGACGTAATTCTTCTGTGTAGCAATGAGGATAATCCTCAAGTTACAGACCCAGTCCGTGTAGTTGCTACCATCATCTTTCAACTTAGCTTTCTCTACAAACGCATTAAAATTCAACGGAACAACAACACAGACCATCTATCTACAACAACATAGACATGCAAAATACTATCAGGTACTAAGTTCATGATAAATTAAAGTTTAATTAATCAAATTACTTAAGAACTCCCACTTAGATAGACATCCCTCTAATCATCTAAGTGATCACGTGATCCATATCAACTAAATCATGTCCGATCATCACGTGAGATGGAGTAGTTTTCAATGGTGAACATCACTATGTTGATCATATCTACTATATGATTCACGCTCGACCTTTCGGTCTCAGTGTTCCGAGGCCATATCTGCATATGCTAGGCTCGTCAAGTTTAACCCGAGTATTCTGCATGTGCAAAACTGGCTTGCAAAAGTTGTATGTGAATGTAGAGCATATCACACCCGATCATCACGTGGTGTCTCGGCACGACGAACTTTCGCAACGGTGCATACTCAGGGAGAACACTTATACCTTGAAATTTAGTGAGAGATCATCTTATAATGCTACTGTCGAACTAAGCAAAATAAGAGGCATAAAGGATAAACATCACATGCAATCAATATAAGTGATATGATATGGCCATCATCATCTTGTGCCTTTGATCTCCATCTCCAAAGCACCGTTATGATCACCATCGTCACCGGCGCGACACCTTGATCTCAATCGTAGCATCGTTGTCGTCTCACCAACTATTGCTTCTACGACTATCGCGATTACATGGCGATTGCATTTCATACAATAAAGCAATAACCATATGGCTCCTGCCAGTTGCCGATAACTCCGTTACAAAACATGATCATCTCATACAACAAAATTTAGCATCATGTCTTGACCATATCACATCACAACATGCCCTGCAAAAACAAGTTAGACGTCCTCTACTTTGTTGTTGCAAGTTTTACGTGGCTGCTACGGGCTGAGCAAGAACCGTTCTTACCTACGCATCAAAACCACAACAATTTTTCGTTAAGTATGTGCTGTTTTAACCTTCACAAGGACCGGGCGTAGCCACACTCGATTCAACTAAAGTTGATCATGAAGAAACTGACACCCGCCAACCACCTGTGTGCGAAGCACGTCGGTAGAACCAGTCTCGCGTAAGCGTACGCGTAATGTCGGTCCAGGCCGCTTCATCCAACAATACCGCCGAATCAAAATATGACATGCTGGTAATCAGTATGACTATTATCGCCCACAACTCACTTGTGTTCTACTCGTGCATATATCATCTACGCATAAACCTGGCTCGGATGCCACTGTTGGGGAACGTAGTAATTTCAAAAATGTTCCTACGCACATGCAAGATCATGGTGATGCATAGCAACAAGAGGGGAAAGTGTTGTCCACGTACCCTCGTAGACCGTAAGCGGAAGCGTTATGATAACGCGGTTGATGTAGTCATACGTATTCACGATCGACCGATCCTAGCACCGAAGGTACGGCACCTCCGCGATCTGCACACGTTCGGCTCGGTGACATCCCACGAACTCACGATCCAGCAGAGTGTCGGGGAAGAGCTTCGTCAGCACGACGGTGTGATGACGGTGATGATGAAGCTACCAGCGCAGGGCTTCGCCTAAGCACTACGACGATATGACCGAGGTGGATTATGGTGGAGGGGGGCACCGCACACGGCTAAGAGATCAATGATCAACTTGTGTGTATATGGGGTGCCCCCCTCCCCCGTATATAAACGAGTGGAGGAGGGGGAGGGCCGGCCCTCCTATGGCGCGCCCCATGGGGAGTCCTACTCCCACCGGGAGTAGGATTCCCCCCTTCCCTAGTTGGACTAGGAGTGGAAGGAAGGGGAAGGAAGAAGGAAGGAAAGGGGGGGCCGCCCCCCTTCTCAATTCGGATTGGGCTTGGGGGGGCGCGCCCCCCTCCTTTGCTTCCTTCTCCTTTCTCCCACTATGGCCCAATAAGGCCCATATACCTCCCGGGGGGTTCCGGTAACCTCCCGGTGCTCCGGTATATGCCCGAACTCACCCGGAACCATTCCGATGTCCAAATATAGTCGTCCAATATATCAATTTTTATGTCTTGACCATTTCGAGACTCCTCGTCATGTCCGTGGTCATATCCGGGACTCCGAACTACCTTAGGTACATCAAAACACATAAACTCATAATATCGATCGTCACCGAACTTTAAGCGTGCGGACCCTACGGGTTCGAGAACTATGTAGACATGACCGAGACTCACCTCCGATCAATAACCAATAGCGGAACCTGGATGCTCATATTGGTTCCTACATATTCTATAAAGATCTTTATCGGTCAAACCGCATAACAACTTACGTTGTTCCCTTTGTCATCGGTATGTTACTTGCCCGAGATTCGATCATCGGTATCTCAATACCTAGTTCAATCTCGTTACCGGCAAGTCTCTTTACTCGTTCCGTAATGCATCATCCCGTAACTAACTCATTAGTCACATTGCTTGCAAGGCTTATAGTGATGTGCATTACCGAGAGGGCCCAGAGATACCTCTCCGACAATCGGAGTGACAAATCCTAATCTCGATCTATGCCAACTCAACAAGTACCATTCGAGACACCTGTAGAGCACCTTTATAATCACCCAGTTACGTTGTGACGTTTGGTAGCAAACAAAGTGTTCCTCCGGTATTTCGAAGTTGCATAATCTCATAGTCATAGGAACATGTATAAGTCATGAAGAAAGCAATAGCAATATACTAAATGATCAAGTGCTATGCTAACGCAATGGGTCAAGTCAATCACATCATTCTCTAATGATGTGATCCCGTTAATCAAATGACAACTCATGTCTATGGCAAGGAAACTTAACCATCTTTGATTCAACGAGCTAGTCAAGTAGAGGCATACTAGTGACACTCTGTTTGTCTATGTATTCACACATGTACTAAGTTTCCGGTTAATACAATTCTAGCATGAATAATAAACATTTATCATGATATAAGGAAATATAAATAACAACTTTATTATTGCCTCTAGGGCATATTTCATTCACTCATAAACCATGTACAAAATAGAGTAGTTATTTTTCAAGATTTTGTATTAACCAACCAAAATATGACGTATATCCCAGCAGAGGAAGCACTATATAAACTGTATTCGAGACTATGACTAGTAGAAATGCAACAAATTTTGGAAAACATAAAAATAATCCTAGGAGGTCTTGGGATATAAGGAAAGCATTATTATTGAACAATGGCTTCTTACCTAGTAGGTAATAATACTCTGAGTTGGGATACTCAGGTTATTTGTTTAGAAGTGTTTATTCCGCCTGGTTAATTGGATGTCTCCTAAAAGTTTCAGAAAAGAAAGTTGATGACCAAATATAAACAAGTAATTTATCAAGCAGCTTTTTTTGCGGGATATATATCAAGCAACTTTGAATAACTCCTTCACCATGGTCTCTAAAGGCACTTTTAGTTACCTGCATGGTGGTTGGTATCTCATTTCAAAATGAAATTGTTAACTTTTTGTGATGTTTGGTAGCTGACATGAGGCCGTTGTTAGGCCCGTCATATGCAAAAAAAATCCCCAAAAGGCCGTATGGTCAGGTGTTATTCAGGGCCAGGCGGCCTGTACGCAACATGAAGTAGGGCCATGGCATGCTTTTGCCCTCACGAAGCTCCGCCAGTTCATCTACCACCTGCGAGCGCCGCTAGCCGAAGACGCCACTCACGAGATTGGCGCCATCATGAACCCGCAAATGTTCCACCGACTGCCCGAGCCAACCACCGGGAGCCTGCCAGCCTCGCCTCGCCACCGAACAGGGAGGCGCCACCAAGGGAGCCGCCGCCCCAGCTCCAAGGCCCCCGGCCGCAACCGCCCATCACCACCTTGCCGCCTCGCACCGCCGCTGGAGGCAGACCATCACTCCGTCGTGTAACCTCATGCTTTGTGAGTAGTCGATTGCCTCATCAGGGTGTGGCTTGGTTTCCATTTGTGGTCAAAGTTTATAACAGTTTCGTGTGGTGTTTCATAAATTATAGCTGAACAACTTTAAGGTAGATATATTTTGGCTTCGTTTGGAAAAAGGGAGGCGAGTGATGGGGTCTTTGACACGTCACTCTGTCCGGCTTTCCCTTGGCTCTGGCTGGCCAGTAGGATCCTTAAGTTTCCTTTTTCTCTATTACTAGTATTTTTTTGAACACAATACAAACGCAAGCGCTCATATATACATGCATACACTCACCTCTAAGAACACATACATGCACACCCTATCCCTATGAGCACCTTCGAGAGACTTAGCCGGCATATCATCTTAAGATTTACGAAGTCACCGTACGTGCCTCGTCGTCGATGGAAACGTCTACTCCCACTGAAAGCGTATCGCCGAAAATCCTAAAATAAATGAAGAAATATGCGAGCATCAGTACTTGAATCCTATTGGTCTGAGGATACCACTGTCCCTCTAACCATACAACTTCGTTTTTTCTATTACTAAGTATAACCTTCGCCGCCGGATGGACGCGTACACGTTGCCTTTTAGTACTCTGTATTAGTAGTATGTAAACTCCGTATTGCACAAGGAAAGTAACAGCAGCTCGTGCACCCAGTCGGAGTCGGTTTCCGGTACCGACTAGCAAAGTAGCAATACGTACGTCCTTGATTCTCTCGTCATATAAATAGTCACGACCAGCACGGTTCAAACAGAAAATAGTTGTCGCCTCCCAATCTCTCCTCGCGTAGTAGGAGTACGTACCTCGATCGATCGACCAACCGACCTACCATGGAGACGGGCATCGGATCCGTGGACGGGCCCAAGGGGGCGCCGAGCGGCGCGGTGGCGTGCCCAGCGACGTTCCCGGCGTCGTCGCCCACCTTCGTCGGCTCCCCGGAGGCCACGCTGGGGCGCCACCTTGCGCGGCGCCTGGTGCAGGTCGGCGTGGGCGACGTGTTCGCCGTGCCGGGCGACTTCAACCTGACCCTCCTCGACTACCTCGTCGCCGAGCCCGGGCTGCGCCTCGTCGGCTGCTGCAACGAGCTCAATGCCGGCTACGCCGCCGACGGGTACGCGCGCGCTAAGGGCGTCGGCGCGTGCGCCGTCACGTTCACCGTGGGCGGGCTCAGCGTGCTCAACGCCATCGCCGGCGCGTACAGCGAGAACCTCCCCCTGATCTGCATCGTCGGCGGGCCCAACTCCAACGACTACGGCACCAACCGGGTTCTTCATCACACCATCGGCCTCCCCGATTTCTCTCAGGAGCTGCGGTGCTTCACGCCGGTGACGTGCTACCAGGCCGTCGTCAACAACCTCGACGACGCCCACGAGCAGATCGACAAGGCCATCTCCACGGCTCTCAAGGAGAGCAAGCCGGTCTACATCAGCGTCAGCTGCAACCTCCCCAGCGTCCCCCACCCCACCTTCAGCCGCGACCCCGCCCCCTACTTCCTCGCACCAAGGTCTGCATGCATGCTCCCTACGTTTTACTCTCTTTTGTATTCTTCTTTTTTTGGCACGTGTCGTGATCGATCATGAGATACATGTCGGATCAATAATGACGTGCAATGCGATGCATGCAGGATGAGCAACCAGATGGGCCTGGAGGCGGCGGTGGAGGCGACGGTGGCCTTCCTGGACAAGGCGGTGAAGCCGGTGATGGTGGCGGGGCCCAAGCTGCGGGTGGCCAAGGCGGGCGCGGCGTTTGCGGAGCTGGCGGACGCGAGCGGCTACGCGGTGGCGACCATGCCGTCGGCCAAGGGGTTGGTGGCGGAGACGCTGCCACGCTTCATCGGCACCTACTGGGGCGCGGTGAGCACGGCCTTCTGCGCCGAGATCGTGGAGTCGGCGGACGCCTACCTCTTCGCCGGCCCCATCTTCAACGACTACAGCTCGGTGGGCTACTCGTTCCTGCTCAAGAAGGAGAAGGCGGTGATCGTGCAGCCCGACCGCGTCACCGTCGGCAACGGCCCGGCCTTCGGCTGCATCATGATGAAGGACTTCCTGACTGAGCTGGGCAAGCGCCTCAAGAAGAACACCACCGCCTACGAGAACTACAAGCGGATCTGGGTGGCCGAGGGGCAGCCGCCCGAGAGCGAGCCCGGTGAACCGCTGCGCGTCAACGTGCTCTTCAAGCACATCCAGAAGATGCTCACCGGCGACAGCGCCGTCATCGCCGAGACAGGCGACTCGTGGTTCAACTGCCAGAAGCTCAAGCTCCCTGACGGCTGCGGGTACGAGTTCCAGATGCAGTACGGCTCCATCGGTTGGTCGGTCGGGGCACTGCTCGGGTACGCGCAGGGCGCCACGGACAAGCGCGTCATCGCCTGCATCGGCGACGGCAGCTTCCAGGTGACGGCGCAGGACGTGTCCACCATGCTCCGCTGCGCCCAGAACAGCATCATCTTCCTCATCAACAACGGCGGCTACACCATCGAGGTCGAGATCCACGACGGGCCGTACAACGTCATCAAGAACTGGAACTACACCGGCCTCGTCGACGCCATCCACAACGGCGAGGGCAACTGCTGGACCACCAAGGTGACATGCGAGGAGGAGCTGACGGCGGCCATCGAGACGGCGACGGGGGACAAGAAGGACTGCCTGTGCTTCATCGAGGTGGTGGCGCACAAGGACGACACCAGCAAGGAGCTCCTCGAGTGGGGGTCTAGGGTCTCCGCCGCCAACTCCAGGCCACCCAACCCGCAGTAGACACTAGTAGATGTCCATTTTCATGATTTCAGCAAGGCATTTTCTTTTCGATTTAGAGTCTAACGTACGTTTGATTACTAGCATGCGTGCATGCATGCAAACTTCGCATACTATTTCTAGCAGGTTGAATTAATAATAGTGATTGATTAATAAAGTTGGACGATTCTTCTTCTTAATTTGTGTGCTCTTTCTACTGCAGACAGCTCTTCGCAGTCCTTTATCTCACTCAGATTTTCTTATTTCTCAATTGAACCAAATATAAGACCTTTTTTTTAGTTCAACGTCTTATACTTTGGTACAAGGGTACATAAAATATAAGACTTTCTTTTAGTTCAACGTCTTATAGTTTTGTACGGTTCAATCACGTTGTCGACAAGGAAACAGAGAAAAATAGATTAGAACAGAACTTACAATTAAACTTGAAAGAAGCATTGGCTTGCATCAGTCTTTAAATCTGCACACAACAAACCAAGCAAGTTTCAATCCAAACTAGAGGCTAACTCCTGCTTTGCCGTGCCGTCCTTTTTTTTTTGCGGGTGAGCTGCCATTTTTTTTGCGGGTGATTCCGAAGCACGTGCCAAACCTGCAGATAGTGCTCCCGTTCATAGACATCCGTGTCATGACTTCACCCTCGTCTTGGTCTATAGTATGACCGATGGGAAGAGATGACTTGGGAGAAGCAACATGGTTGTGTGAGCCAGGGAGACTGCAAGCCCAAGGAGAGGAGGGAGGGTAGTGCATGTGGGGTCAAGCTTGGAGAGAAGGGCGGCAGGGCCGTGCGCTTCCCTAAGCGAGGGTCTGGATGCGTTCGAGAAGGCTAGGAGAGAGATGGGCGCAAGGACGTGTGGGACCGTGCGCTGGTTGTGCGGCAACAATTTGTTGGGGGTGGAGCGCCGCGAGCTGTGACGGGAGTGGGCGTCGGGGAGGTGGAGTCATTTCCAAAGATCCTATGATGCAACTGCCTCAAGAATGATCCTTGGATCATTGCGGTGGCCTTTGTACCGACGCTTCCACACTACAGGACAATTCTTCCATGTCCTGTGCATACAGTCAAGTGATCCAAGCATCCCTGACCATTCTCTTGCTTCACTCTCAGTCATCCACCTCTGAGTGTCCTCGGTTCGTGCTCTCAAGTACTCCGGGCCGAAGAGAACGATCCTTACTTTAGTGAATCTTCGAACAGACTCCAAGATTGTGTCTTCACCAATGCGGATATAGTAATCAATTGCATCAGCCGAACAACCATATGCCAAGATTCGAACAGCCGCAATGCATTTCATCAGAGGGCTTGCACTTATCTCTCCACATGTATTTCTCCGAAGCTTGAACCGATCATCATATCTCTCAACGGCTTTTGCAATGGTGAGAAAAAGATTTGTGTGCATCCGAAAGCGTCGGCAAAAGTACTTCTCCGGATAGGTTGGCTTTGTGGCAAAGTAGTCTTTCATGATCTTCGCGACCAAATTGTGTTCCTCTCCTCGTGTGCCGAACATCATCATTGAAAATCATGCCTAAACACAATGTCAAAGTCATCGTCGTCTTCTTCATCTTCGAATTACGGGGAGTCCTCCAAAGTCATCTGCCTCAACCACTTCATCTACAATTCAAACGGCTTGGTTCACAAAGAAACGATCAAAAAAAACTCACCTAGCCAATTCGTCGAACACTTGCGGTGCAATGGTGGTGCACCGGCCGGCCAATGTCGTTCTAACCAAATAGGTCGGCGGCGACGAGAGGGAACGACCTACAACGGTGTGCAATCAACGTGAGATGCGGCGGCCGGCAGAAAAAGAAGAAGAAGAGAAGAAATTCGACGAATCAACAACAAAGGCGACGGTGGCGGCGGTTCACGTAATTCCGGTGACGGGAACGAGGGGGGGCAAAAGGGTTGGACGTCAGGCAGAAGGGCGGCGGAGGGCAGTGGAGGCAACGAGGCAGCGCTGGGGCCGGCGGGTCGCGTCGGCAGAAGTGCAAGTGCGGGGGGCAATGCGAAGGAGTGGCTCGACTTTTACTCGGCCGCAAATCGGCGGAGTAAATTTAGGGACAGGATTGGAGAGAGGAGTAAAATTTTAGTCCCTTACAACAGATAAGGGATCGGCTAGGTGCCGGTTAGAGGAGTAAAACAAAAATTTTACTCCTCTAACCGATTATAAAGGATCGGTTAGAGTTGCCCTTAATGCGCTAAAATCTTAGCAAATATTTGTATGCAATCTCCACGATTTATCTACCATCTTATTGTTAAGCACTTATTTGGTAATAATTTATTACTTATCGAAAAAATATGTTTTCAACTTGGTAAGTTTTTTTAACACAGTACAGACGCAAGCGCTCATATACACGCGCATACACTCACCCCTATGAACGCACACACGCACACCCTACCCATATGAGCTCCTTCGAAAGACTGAGTCGGCATATGATCTTGAAATTTATGAAGTTACCGTAGGCACCTCGTCATCGACGGGAACATCTACTCCCACTGAATTTGCATCGCCGGAAATCCTGAAATAAATCCAGGAATAAATGTGAGCATCAGGACTTGAACCCTGGTGGACTGGGGATATCACAGTCCCTCTAACCATCCAACCACAGGTTGGTTCACTTTACCTTGGTAAGTTAATAAAACATGAGACAAGTGATTCCATTTTAGGGAAAATCGATGGGAGAAAAATCAGAAATGAGAGAAAAAAAAGTGAACCTTGTAAAGAAGGAAAGTGTGGGACGTATGTAAAGAAAGTTGGACGAAGAGATGTGAAATGGAACCTTGCGTTGTTTTTCAAGTAATATATAGTAGAGGTAACCTTCGCCGGATGGACGTACACGTAACCTTTTACTAGTAGTAGTACTCTGTATTACTCTAGTATGTACTCCGTACGTATTACACAAGGAAAGTGACAGCAGCTAGTGCACACCCAGTCGGAGTCGGTTTCCGTTACCGACTAGCAATACGGCAACTCCCTGTACCATGTATATATGTGCGTTCCCGCTACACGCAAGTTCGCCAGCTTAATCGATTAGTTCAATTGTAGCTACTGCTACTGCACGTAGGCGCGATCGGAGCTGCGTCCATTCTGATGGCGGCCTCCTGTTGGCCGGGACTGCCACAACACCTCCTACGGTTGTTCATCGCCCACCTGCCTTTCCCCGCCGACCACGCCCGGTTTCGAGCAGTGTGCCGCTCCTGGCGCGCCGCTGTGCACGAGCACGTCTCCTCGCGGCAGCTACCATGGGTGGTTCTACCCGACGGATGCTTCTTGACACCCTCAGACATCGATTTACACCGCCTCCCTTCCTTCCCCGAGAACGCGAGCTGCATCGGCTCCACCGACGACTGGATCGTCCTTCGCCATGATGACACTCACAGCTTCATCTTGCACAACCCGTTCTCTGACGCTACAGTGCCGCTTCCTGAGCTAGACACTGTCATCGGCAACAACTCTGAGGTCCGCAAGGTGCTCATGCGGTACACGGCTGATGATCTCATTGTCGCGATCACCGACAACGGGAAGTATCCGGTCATCATAACCCGCCCAGGAAAGGACTCATGGTTGCCTGGTACATGGGAGTTCCCCTACATCTACATCATCGACGTCGCGTTCTTGGGGGACAAGCTCTACGCAATTACCAAGGCCGAGGATCTCCTTGCAATTGATATCGGTTCCGATGATGACAACAAGCCCACAGTTGTCCGTGGCACTCGTGTCATTAGACACCCGCCGGCTTACAATGATTATGATGCGTGGTGCGAGGAAGAAGAAGCCGCGGGGGGAGATGCAGACCAGGAGGAGGAAGAGGGTGTGGCGATGAATGACGACGACGATGGAAGGGCAGTGAATGAGCAAGAAACAATGAATAGAAAGGAAGACAATAGTATCGTAGATGGCGTTGACTATGCATACGACGAACTCGGAGATCGCATCATCATCATCCGCTACCTCGCCGAGTCACGGGGAAAGCTTTTCATGGTGAGACGACGACTACAAACCCGTCGTCAGCAATGTTGTTCCGACTTTACACTTGGGGTGGATATCTTGGAGGCCGATGAGAGCGTTGGCGTGTGGGTGCCCGTCGTCGATGGGCTAGGCGGTGGCCAAGCGTTGTTCATCAGCAGACGCTTCTCTAGATTCGTACCTACACCCAGCGGAGATGTGCATGAATATACCGTCTATTTTGCCGACACGGGTGAGGAATTTGATGTGCGGTCTCAGACTTTTGGTCCAACAAGGTGGTGTATGCCTTTCAGGGAACCATCCTGGCTGTTTCCCACGCACGAGGCAGTTGTTTAGTACCGGAAACAAATCCGCGTGGTTTTCGAGACATGCTCGATGCTGCCTGCACGATCCTGCCATTCAGCCGACTTACTGGCTGATGTCCACATGAGCATCTCCAGCCCCCCCCCCGACCACACACACACACTCCCACCCCCCGGAGTGCCTCCCACGACCACTTTTTTGACACCGGCGATATAAGAAAGTGCAAAACAAAAAAAATGGCCCAGTCGTGCACGAGGGATGGCCAATCATGAAGTACAAAGCTCGCCTCGTCCAAAGATTTCCTGCAGAAACAGGGGATCGACTTCGACGAGGTCTTCGCTTCAGTGGCCCGCCTAGAGTCAGCATGCCTTCTGCTCGCGCTCGCCGCGCACGAGGGATGGCCAATCCATCACATGGATGTGAAATCGGCCTTCCTCAATAACGATATGAAGGAAGAGGTCGACGTCAAGCAGCCTCCAGGCTTCGTCGTCGTCGATCGCGAGCACAAAGTGCTGAAGCTGCGGAAGGCGTTGTACGGACTCCAGCAGGCACCCCGGGCATGGAACGCCAAGCTCGACGCCACGCTCGTCGACACGGGTTTCCGACGCTGCAACTCCGAACACGCCATCTATCCACACGGGTCAGGCCGCGAGCTCCTACTCCTGGGGGTGTACGTGGATGACCTGGTGATCACCTGAGCCGAAGCCACGGAGATCGACGGGTTCAAGACGGAGATGAAGGCCACGCTTCAGATGAGTGACCTTGGGTTGCTCTCCTACTACCTGGGCATCGAAGTGCGCCAGGTTCCCTTCGGGGTGACTGATACTTGTGAGCTGCGTTGGGATTTTTCCCAAAGAGGAGAGTAAATGCAGTACGGTAGAGATAGCAAGGTTATCGAACCAGTAGGAGAATCACGCAAAGTCTTGTAAACATCACATGCACACACATAAGCAAATACTTGCACCCAACGCGGTCTCCTTGAACTCGTTACTTGTAAGAATCAAATCTTATAGTGGTACATAGATAAATTACAAAATAAAATAAAAGGAAGTAAAATTGCAACAAAAGTATTTTGAATTTTTTATATGATTAAAGTAGACCTGGGGGCCATTGTTTTGGAGATGCTACCAATACATGGAAATTAACCCATTTCGCTGCTATAAGCTGACACCATTGCATTAGAGATTTTTTTTAGCAAATAAACTAAAGACAGATTTGCCGGAGATCCACACGCCCGCCGACGATACTAGACGCACCATCGGAATGGGGGCTCGGCGGGGAGAATAATATTTCTTCTTCAAAGAGCCGCCGTCGTCTCGCTTGCCTATGTAGGACACAAACCCTAACAGAACTCGAAGAAATTTCCAAAAACGAAACGGACCAAAGACCACCGGAGATGTAGCGGACTGGCGGCGGCGCCGGTGGGAGGCAGAGGAACCCTAACATTTCTGGAGAGGGGGCGGCTGCTGTCCCACCTGAAAGATTCATTGCATTAGACTTGACCCTGGAGAAATTTTCATGCAGCTTCGGCCCTGGCTCTACTGCAATGGTAACCGCTACAAGTAGATGCCAGCCTTGGTAGCGCCGCTCTCTTTCTACCTAGTAGACATGAGCAAAGACGGTGACTGCGGCATCGCCTGCTTAAGATTAGGGATGGAGCAGGATAGGATTGGGGCAAGCGTGGAAAGCATGAAGAGAAGGGTCTCCTTCACTGCTTTGAACATATTGGTCGTGAGAAGGTAGGACCTTAGGATATGAAGGAACGGAGCAGGAATCTTCCTAGATAAAAGCGTTTGAGAGAGATTGGTGAGGTTGAAAAACTGCGCGCTATCGCCACATGATTGAAGGAACCTAAGAAGGTCTAAGAGCTGAACATTTCTAAGCAGTTGGTTTGTAGACTAGTTTACTCCCTCCGTATCAAAATATAAGATATTTTTGTAGACTAGTTTAACCTAAGAAACGTCATCTTTTGATACAGAGATAGTACATCTCAATGCAATCTGTACGCCGTTCGGGATGCAGTTATGTTACTTTTTGAGATTTTCAACTGGAGTCCACTACAATCGCAGACGGAATTTTGTAAATGCATGAACTGTATCAGCTGAGCTTACAAGTTTGCAAGCCATAAGTCACATGTGCTCATAAAATCACATGTGCTCATAATAAAAGTAGGTAGGAGTACATCAAATTTGCAGATTTTCAACGGTGAGTGTAAGTCCAGTACAATCGCGGATGGAACTTTGTAACATGCGTGAACTGTATCAGCTGAGCTTACAAGTTTGCAAGCCATTAAATCACATGTGCTCATAATAAAAGTAGGTAGGAGTACATCAAATAAACGACAGCTCATCAATGCGGCCTCAAAATCAACCACCATGATAGAGCTGCCGACCGGGTCACTGATAGAGTGATGTGCAATATCAGCTAGGGCCGTACACGTAACGTAACCAACCAACCAACCAAGTTGACAACGATTTCACTGACCGATCTCCATATCTTCTGAAGATCCCAACCAGGTCGACACACCACACCAGGCGTCGGCGAAAAGTGGCAGTCGGCCAGCAGCAATTAGCTTCTTCTTTGTGAGGCATGGAGAAGAGCAGGGTGCTTGTTGTTGGTGGCACTGGTTACCTCGGCAGAAGGATGGTGAAGGCGAGCTTAGCTCAGGGCCACGAGACCTGCGTCCTGATGAGGCCGGAGATCGGCCTCGACATCGACAAGCTCCAGATGCTGCTGTCGTTCAAGGCGCAGGGAGCGCGGCTCCTTGAGGCGTCGCTCGACGACCACCGGGGTCTCGTCGCCGCCGTGAAACAGGTGGACGTGGTGGTGTCGGCCATGTCCGGGGTTCACTTCCGTAGCCACAACCTCCTGCTGCAGCTCAAGCTGGTGGAGGCCATCAAAGAAGCCGGAAATGTCAAGGTAGGTAGGCTAACTCACTCAGGGGAATTATAAGTTAGTAGTATGAACTTTTGTCGCTAAAAAATGGTAACTCTCACAATATCCATTTCGAGAGAGAGAGAAACAAAAGGGGGTTTATATGTCGGGTTTTTTTTTAGTTTTTCTTGTCCGGTGTTTTTATATTTTTTCTTATTTCATCCTTTTGTGCTTAAATTCATGATGTTTTAAAAATACATGAATATTTAAAAATAGTAAACATTTTCTAAAATATGCACACAGATTTTAATTTCAGAGAACATTTTATTAAAAATCATGTTCATTTGTAACATATAAGGATATTTTTTGAAAATTTTGAGAAATATTGTGAACATTTTAAAATTCCGTTGAACAATTTTAAAATTATCCGAATATTTTTTTTAAATAGATAATTTTCTGTAGTTGTGATATGTTTTCCAAAAATAATTGTGACCCTTATGCAAGCAACCAAACTACTAACCCTTTATGTTTACCCTTTGCACGCATATGGCTGGCCTGTCCCAATGGGCCTCCATAGGAAATTCATGTTGCTAACCAAACACGCAGTAAAAATCTATTTCTTAGCAGTGGTGCCCAAGCAACAAGCCACACCTTAAGATAACCTGGTTCGTTCGCAGAAATCTTGTTAAAAAATCACCTTGCATATTGAAAATAAGAATAATTAAGAACACGATATGTTGTGATTTTTCTTAATTTGTGTTTTTAACTTGATGAAAGCAGCTCGAGTGTAGTCATAACCAATAAGTATACAATTTGGCATGCAGCGTTTCCTACCATCTGAGTTCGGCATGGACCCAGCAAGGATGGGGCATGCTCTTGAACCAGGAAGGGTCACATTTGATGAGAAGATGGAGATAAGAAAGGCGATAGAAGAAGCAAACATTGGCCACACTTATATTTCTGCAAACTGCTTTGCTGCTTACTTTGTTCCTAACCTCTGCCAAATGCGTACTCTTCTTCCACCCAAGGAGAAAGTTAATGTATATGGAGATGGCAACGTCAAAGGTAAACATATACAAACATATGTACTTCTAGGTTTTACTTATCCTAGTTGTATGGTTACTCCTGGGTTTATGCCGCTCCCTTCAAATTTCCACTTGACTATTTAAAGTTATATGGTACTATGCAGCAATATTTATGGATGAAGATGACATTGCAACGTATACAATCAAGACCATTGATGATCCACGGGCCTTAAACAAGACAGTATACCTAAGACCGCTGGAAAACATCCTTAGTCAAAATGAGCTGATTGCTAAATGGGAAAAGCTTTCAGGAAAGGCTCTTGAGAAAATTCCCATTCCCAGTGCTGAATTCTTGGCTTCAATGGAAGGTAAGAGAAAAACATTTATTGCTTGAGTGTAAAGTATAATATATCTCAGTTTTTTTTCTCAGCTTAGTAGTACCAACATATGGTGGAAGGGCACATCAAATTTCTAGGAAAATAATACCCTTTTTCATGTCATTTTCTTACTAGGACAATGGAATTAATTGTGTCAAAATATTTTTTTAAATACAAAGTTCTGTAGGACGATATTTGTCCTTGTGGAGAGTTATCATAGGACATATACAACATAATTATGTTAGACTTCTCCTGAAAGCTTGAGATACAGAGTGCAGCGTGAGAAGCAGGCCTTCCTCTAGTCAAGGAATTATCTCTTATCACCTAATTAATATAATATCTTAATAAGTATTTCTATGTATATAAAGCCATATGCCCTGTTCACATGATTTGTAATAAAGAATTGGCGCAATAAATTATTACTAGCTAGAGATAACATTAAAGAATAACTAATTATATAATATACATATATCCCTATTATCGTCCATGAGGATGTGTAAGTCTTCCCTACCATTGTACCCGACCCTCGTATGGAAGTACAAATTTAAAATTAAGTGTGTGATTTTCTCCAGCACAATAAGTAAATATTACCATTTTTTTTATTTTCTCTCTTTGGAAGCAATTAGATAGTACTAGCTAAATAACCGTGCGTTGCAATGGGGCAACTTTATTCTAGTGGTTCAACATAGGGAAATTTTGCTTTGGTTGAGATTGAGATATGTTGTGGGAAGGGAATCCATAGGAAAAGGTAAGGAAAGTTACAATGTGATTGACATTGTCTACGTATAACTACGTGATTTCTTCCTAGTGGTGATTTATTTGATTTCTGTTTATTAATTCGCAAGGGATTTATTTCCCTATGAACGAGGAGATAGGGGGACGGTTAAGAAAAAATAATAATGAGGCTTATCGCGTGGTTTAAAAAAATCGATATGAGGGAAGCGATGGAAGCGAAACCAGCAAGCTCTCCTTTAATACTAGAGATACGCAAATTAGTTAGACTGGTGAGATGAAAATGTGTTCAGTTAGATATTTAGATTGGTTATGTACAATTTTTTGAATCCATAGAGAACATAGTGATCAAACTTCTTCAAAATAAAATAAAAACCATGCCCATGAAATTAAGTGATTTGTCATGTACATGATCATTAGTTATAATCGAAATCTAATAAATGCAGGAAAACGATTTCGTCCCCTGTAAGTGTTTTTTGAAATTGTGTCGCATGTATTCAGCAAGTATTTAGCCTTTCACATTCCAGATTTATTTAAGACCAGGCAAAGAAACAGTTATTTGACCATTTTTAAGAAACTTGCAAAAACCTTTTTTCACTCCAATTGCCACATCACCTATATGTTCTATTCACATACAGGTACGGACCTTGCAAATCAGGTGGGGGTAGGGCATTACCACCACATTTTCTACGAGGGTTGCTTGACAAACTTTGCCATTGGAGACGATGGGGAAGAAGAGGGTTCTCTACTCTACCCAGAGGTTCAGTACACTAGGATGGAAGAGTACATGGAGCGCTATGCATAACTATCTTAGCTCAATGACACCGGCATACGCTACACACCACCTATGTTTGAAGGAAGTTCCATTGATATGCTATTTGTTGGAAATATCCCCTAGAGGCAATAATAAAATACTATATTATTTGCATGTTCGTAATTAATCTTTATATTCTATAACTGCAACGATTCTTGAATATGAGATCCATTCGCCAGCGTCCAAGAAGAGATCCTCGGTGGTTGCGCCGTCCTCCGCAAGCGCAACCACAAGGTGGAGCGCGCTCTGGCGCACGTGCGACATCGTCTGGACACGACGAAGCGGAGGTCCTCCCGGAGTTGCTACCAAGGAGGCGGTGGGGTATAGCCGGGTGTAACAGTGGGGATGACGGGATGAGCACCGTCAGGTTAGGGATGAAGAGGAAGAGTGTCACTGTGGCCGGTGACGATGGAAAGGACAAAAAAATAAAGAAAAAGAGATCAGCTGAATCCCGTCGGAATCTCGCCTGAATTTGGCGGTCGGAGGTCGGCGGGGCTGCGAGGTGTCTGTGGTGGCATGTGGTGGCCACCGGAGGTAAGGAGGGCAGCGCCGGAGTGGATGCGGCCGAGCGGGGCAAGCGGGGGAGCGAAAATGATGGCAAACAAATTGTGGAACTTATATGAAGACAAAATGCACCATATAAATGGGAGCAGCCTATATTAATTGAAAGCTTGACCATGAGCGCTAAGAGCGACTACACGATGCACACAATGTATTGGAGACGTTACTGATACAAGGAAATTAACCCTTATTAATATGATTTTGCTGCCAATTACGAAAGTTGTTTTATGATGCTGCAACTTATAGTGGTCAATCATTGTACACACTACACACAAAAAGTACTAGAGCATATACAATGGTCTATAGCGTGGTCTTCTCAAAGACAAGGCTACCATTTGCAATAGAGGTGTGTGTGGGCGAGGGGAGAGGGGAAAGAATTGGCAAAATCTTCACTAAATCATTGCTAATTCCAATCAGTTTTTAAATATAGAAGCTGACACTACCATTGTATTAGAGTTGGCCTTGGAGAAATTCTCATCTAGCTTCAGTCCTGGCTCTACTGCAATGGTAACCGCTACAAGTAGATGTCAGCCATTTCGCGCCGCTCTCTTTCTACACAATAAACGTGAGCAAAGACGGTGACTGCGGCATCACCGGCTTAACACATTAGG
Source organism: Triticum aestivum (assembly GCF_018294505.1). Lineage (NCBI taxonomy): Eukaryota > Viridiplantae > Streptophyta > Magnoliopsida > Poales > Poaceae > Triticum > Triticum aestivum. The sequence continues at coordinate 39,274,875 of NC_057799.1, read as the reverse complement.
GATGGAGCAGGGAGGGATTGGGGCAAGCGCGGAAAGGATGAAGAGAATGGTCTCCTTCACTGCTTTGTGTTTCATCTTGGTCATAAGAAGGTAGGATAGGAAGGAAGGAATCACGAATCTTCCTAGATAAAAGCGTTTGAGAGAGGGATGGGTGAGGTTGAAAAACTGCATAAACTTGTCGCCACATGATTGAAGGAACCTAGGAAGGTCTAAGAGCTGAATATTTCTAAGCCCTTAAGAAACCGTAGGTATTACATCTTAATGCTACCTTTAGCAAATACTATTTGCATGCTTCTAAAATCACGGGGTGATTGAAATTAAGCAATAAAACATGTGAATTAGAGAAGGCACCCCGTACAATGAAGACAAATGTCTTATAATTCTTACTAAGGGATCATCTCCTAGCAAAAAGAAGAGAATCATTATTTTGTTTGCTCTCTCTTTTTCCCCTCACCAATTATCATGTGTGGCATCCCAAAATTAGCGACATGTCTATGCCCTTATAAATGCTTCAAATGATGGCCTCTGGAAGCACTAAGCTTCAGGCAAAGTTTTACTACTTGAAGTACTATAAGTAGACTGCTTAATTTCTTCGCCTTGGTAATCCTATATACCTAAAAGACTCATCCCCACTAAGTTATTTATCTCAAGATGAAAGTATACCACATCACTATACAATTATGTATGGGATGAGGCCCACCTCAACATGCAACCATGCATGGAAAAATATTTTTTATCCTATGATTCCACTTATATTTAATAAATATTTTACAAGTAAGCATAATCAAATATAATAAATTGTATGTATTTTAATTTTGGCTCACATGTTATTTTACAAGTATGCATATTCCGCACAATCAAAAATCTTATTGAAATATATTGCAACTAATTACGGTAACAACGTGCAGGGCATCATCTACTAGTAAGTTATGTTACCCTTTGAGATTTCCAACACTGCAATTGCCGATGGAACTTTGTAATATGCGTGAACTGTATCAGGTGAGCTTAATTACAAGTTTGCAAGCCATAAATCACATGTGCTCATAAAGTGAAAGTAGGTACACCAAATAAACGACAGCGCATCAATGCAACCTCAAAATCAATCACCATGATAGAGCTGCCGGGTCACTGATAGAGTGATGTGCAATATCAGCTAGGGCCGTACACGTAATGTCACCACCAACCAACAAGATTGACAACGATTTCACTGACCGATCTCCATATCTGAAGGTTCCAACTGGGTTGACACGCCAGACTTCAGCATAACAGTCCGGGCAGCAATTTGCCTCTAGCTTCTTCTTTGTCAGGCATGGAGAAGAGCAGGGTTCTTGTCGTTGGAGGCACCGGCTACATCGGCAGGAGGATCGTGAAGGCATGCCTAGTTCAGCGCCACGAGACGTACGTCCTGATGAGTCCGGAGATCGGCCTCGATGTCGAGAAGCTCCAGCTGCTGCTGTCGTTCAAGGCGCAGGGAGCGCGGCTCGTGGAGGCGTCGGTGGACGACCACCGGGGCCTCGTCGCCGCCGTGAAGCAGGTGGACGTGGTTGTCTCGGCCATGTCGGGGGTTCACTTCCGTGCCCACAAGCTCCTGCTGCAGCTCAAGCTGGTGGAGGCTATCAAAGAAGCTGGAAACGTCAAGGTAGTCTAATTCAGTCTGGGTGATTACTATATCAGTATATACTACTTATATGCAACTAGCAATACTTAGTGGCGATCTGAACCGTTTGTCTCTATCTTCTTTTCTTGAACACTCAACCGTTTGTCTCTATCCAACAAAAAAATCGGTGCAACTGGACATTTCACTTCTACAACTAAAGTTGCTCGTAACTTTTTGTGCAACAGTAAGTCCAATGGCGGATCTAGAATCTCAGCCTTGGGTATAATTTGGTTTTCGTAGTTTGTGAAAAATTATACTATATATAGTATAATTTGGTTTCCGTAATTTGTGAAAAAATATATTAACTTGCTAGGTATTTATTGCTCAGTTCGTAGTCGAATTCTATTTTGCAATTTTGGAGGGGGGCGGCATGGCAAACCTCTAGATCGCCCGCCCCTGACTATAAGTCTCAGAAATCACAATGTGAATTTGATCAGACTTAGAAGTAGCAGTTTTTTTTTCATTCGATCTAGAACAGCAAGTACGTTTTTTAGAGAATAGCAAATACATTCATGTGTAAATGGTCTACAGTACTTCACAAATGACACCACCGTATTGCCGTGGGTGGCAGATTTTGGATGTCTTCCGGACCTTTTGATGCTCCCAGCAATACATTCACGTCTAGAAGAGTTTTTTAATAAAGAAGTAGATGTGAGACCCGTGTAAGAACCGAGGTTCGAACCCACGCCGGCTGGGAGGCAGCACTGCCCCCCGACCACTGCGCTGAGAGCTCATCCACAAAAATAAATGATCAACAATTTTTTACAAAATAAAATAAGTTCAGTCCCCACAAAAGCTAAAAGAATAAGTTCAGTATCCAGGCCACTGAGGAGCTCTGAGCAGACGGAGAGAGATAATCTGAATTACTGTGTGTTGGTCTTGGCAAAAATAACAAACACCAACCTTCTGTAAAATCAGAGCGCTTGCTTGGATACTTACTGGTAAATATCATCACCTCTATAATTGTTCAGGCATGTTTGTGTAGCTGCTGAGTTGATGTGGGTCGGACGTTGCACATGCATCAACAGCGGCACTAGATCTCACTGTCTCCCTTTTTTGGCTGGTGCATTATTGGAGCTAGCATAGTTAGAAGACTTTCCTTACACGCACAAAAACCACCACTTAGAAGACATCGACTTTTTCTAGAAGCTAGCATTCTTATAATAATACTATAACACCAGAATTTGGTTAAATATTACTCCAAAAATATATACTTTATGTATTACAAAAAAATTTGTCACTGGATCTGTAATAAATATCTCATAAACCATGTACAAAATATAGTAGTTATTTTTCGAGATTTTGTATTAACCAACCAAAATATGCCGTATGTATCCCAACAGAGGAAGCACTAATTAAACTCTGTTCGAGACTACGGCAAGTAGAAACACATCAAATTTTGGAAAACATAAAAATAAACTCCGAGGAGGTCTTGGGATATAAGGAAAGAATTATTGTTGAACAATGGCTTCTTACTTAGTATAGGTAATAGTACTCTGCGCTAGGATACTCAGGATATTTGTTTAGAAAACAAGTTATCCCGTCTGATTATTGAATGTCTCCGAAATTTTTCAAAAAAGTAAGTCAATGACCAAATATAAACAAGTAATTTAGCAAGCAGCTTTGAGAAGATCCTTCAGTATGGTCTCTAAGGCCACTTTTGGTTACCTACATGGTGGTTGGTATCTCATATCCAAATGGAATTGTTTACTTTTTGTGATGTTTGGTTGCCTGCATAAGACCGTAGCTAGATGTCCATCGTATGCAGAAAAAGCCCCAAAAGGCCATATTAGGATGGCCGTTATTCAAGGCAGGCCTACACACAACATGAAGTAGGGAATTTAAATCATTTCTTGTTGGCCAAGTTGCATCTCTCCCTCTATCTCACAGCTCATGCAAAACACATCCCTAAAACAATCATAAAGGTTATTTAACCCACCAACCCTTATGCAAGCAATCAAACTATTAGCCTTCAGGTTTTTGCATCTGGCTAGCTTGTCCTCAGTGGGACTGACTAGAGAACTGATGATGAGGGTAACCAATAAACCAAACATGCCCTAACTATTTACTTTGTTGTGCAGTGGCTTCTTAGGACTCCATTTCTTTGCAACGGTGCCCAAGCAACAAGCCATCACACCTTAAGACAACCTGCCCCGTGTAACAACAATAAATCTTACTATAATCTATTATGAATTCAACCGCAAAAAAATATATCTATTATGAATTAACAAAAAAATTAACTTAGGAAAATACTATGTGGGAACCTGTCCCACATAATCTTAGGTTGCGGTGCTTCACACCCCTCTCTCACACATGTATGCATGCAAGCAAAAAAGTAATACATGGAAGCATGACATTAGCAGATATTACCTTGGTTTTAATTTTTGTTAAACTTTTATCTCTCAAACCAATAACCTGATTGATGACCCGCTTTCACCGTTGACTTCACCGTGAAAAGATATTTGAAACTAGATCCCGTGTTGATATGTTTTGATATAAAAATTCAGTAACTATCATGTTAATTCCACTTACTTACCATATTATAGCCATTTAGTTATCAGGTATATCATAACTTGGTTTCTAGATTAGTCAAGATCATTATCTCCGCACTATAATCTGGTAAGTAGACAAAGAAAAAAAATAAGTAACCCTATGAAATAATTTGCTAACTCAATATGAATAATCCGGCAAACCATGTACTATAAATGTGGTAACCGGCGGCGACGAAAACAAGAATGCTAACACAAGATCTTGTTTTGAAGCCCCTGCCGAGAATAACTCGTTGGTGAAAATGACTCGCTAATCCGATCAACGGTCTGTGAGATAAATCATTTTAAAAACCAACTTTACCAATTAATGTGATGATGAGGTGCAAAATTCTTACATGCATGTGCTCTCCCCTAGGAATTTCTCCAATAGGACCTCGTTGTTGTGTAAGACTGGGGGGGGGGGGCACTTAGTTTTTCCCTTTAAATTAAGAAAATGGTACATTATGATTCTTCTTATGTTTTTCTTAAATTGATCAAAGAATCATTAACTATGAGCTCGCGTGCAGTCATACTAAAAATATAATTTTCATGCAGCATTTCCTACCATTTGAATTCGGCATGGACCCAGCAAGGATGGGGCATTCCCACACTAGGGAAAACCTTATACATAGAACTTTAGCAGTAGCGCTTGTTAAAAAAGCGCGCTACTGCTACACAGCAGTAGCGCGCGCTGAATAATCGCGCTGCAGATACATATATAGCAGTAGCGCGTCCCGTTGTAAGGGCGCTACTACTAAAATTCCCACCACCAAGCCGATAGGCTACACATAGTAGTAGCGCTCTTTTACAAAATGCGCTGCCGCTAATATTGTTGTAGCAGCGCGTTTATGTGCAAGGCGCTACTGCTAACGAAAAGAAAATAAATTGGAAAACAAGTAGAAAAGTAAATAAAAATGAAAGAAATAGAAAAAGGAGAAAGGAAAAAAATAAAATGTAAAGAAAATAAATGAAAAAAGGGGAAAAAGGAGAAAGGCATAGTAGTAGCGCGTTTCTGAAAACGCGCTGTAGCTAACTTAGCTACCGTTATGTTTCACTTAAACAACTAGCGGTTTCCCTCCCCACCCGGCCACCACTTCTCCCCCAAATCCCTCGCGCCCCACTTCGCCGCCGTCTTCCCGATTTGCCGTCGCCCCACTTCGTCGCCGTCTCCTACTGGCGTGGACGCCCGCAACCTCATCCTCACCGCCGCCGCCCGAGGCCGCCCTCAGCCTCACCGCCGCCGCCCGAGGCCGCCCTCGACCTCACCGTCGCCGCCCTCGACCTCACCGCGGTGGCCCTCGACCTCACCGCCGCCCGAGCCCGCCCAGGACTGCCGCTGCCCGTGCCCGAGCCCGCCCTCCCCGCCCCGCCTCCGTCGCCGAGCACCTCACCCCCACTGTCTCTCCCCTCTCTGTAAGCCCCCCACCCATCCCCCCACCACTCCTCTCTCTCTGCATTTTAGAGCAAAAATTAGTAGAGCAAAAGTTAGTTTATAGCAAAAAATTTAGTTTAGAGCAAAAGATGTTAAGTAGTAGATGTTAGAGCAAAAATTAGTTTAGAGCAAAAAATTAGTTTAGAGCAAAAAAATTAGTTAGGACAATAGGGTTTAATTAGGGTTATTGTTTTCATAGATGTTTTTTTGAAAGAAAAAAATGAAGAAAATATTGTAGCAGTGCTGCTTGTAGTATATAGTGATACTAGTAGATGTAAATTAGGTTAGGGCAGTAGTGGTACTAGTAGAAGTTAATTAGATGTTTTTTAGTTAGGGCAGTAGGGTTTTGCTAGGTTAATTAGGTTAGTAGTGCTGCTAGTAGTAGTGGTACAGTAGGTTAATTAGGTGAAGTTAAATGAATAACCTAAATGAATGAAATTAGTAGCTAACTGGATTTTTTTCCTTTCATCATTATAGAGCAGTAAAGTTAACTGAATTTTGTTCTATTAGTAGTTAAATGAATTATCTTCTACACTTAGTTTTTGAATTAGCTTGTGAAATTTGGACATGTATATTTGGACATGTGGTTGCTCGTGTATATTTGGACATGTGTTGCAGTGTCGAAGATGGATATTTGAACACTGTTTCCAGGGAATGAAGCCGAGTGGCCTATGTTTTGCCGGAATGTTGATTCATTTCCGTTCCGGTAAATTTTAGGTTCTCGATTTTTCCACTTTTTAGCAAAAGGCATGCCGAAATTTTCCGTGAATTTCGGCATGACTTGTGCTACAAACTAGGACATATCGAGTGCCCGGAATTTGCCGCACCGGGAAGGATTCAACGTTCCTGCGAAGCATAGGCCTTTTTTTATGTCATTATTCATTTTATTAGGTCTAGAATTAATTGACTAGATTTCATCGTAGGAAATATGGCTAGCAATGATGAAGGACAAGGTTCTGGTGATTGCGACAACGCCTACCTGGCGGCAGACAAATTTTTGAGCCTTGCCGACGATCAACGGATGTTGTTGCTGGGCCCACTGGTCGCATCAGGGACTGAGACCGACATGCATACCGGTGCTCAGACTGAGACCGGCGCTGAGACTAGACCGGCGCTCAGACTGAGACCGGTGCTGAGACTGACACCGGCATCGAGACCGGCGCTGAGACTGAAACCGGCGTCGAGACTAGTGGAGCCGGTATAGAACCGAAAGCAAAGAGGCAACGGCTTCCTAACAAGCTCAGGACTACTAGACTGATGGTCACGGAGGTGGACGACGGCAATCTTGAGCCAAACGCGCCCGAGGAAGCGCTCGCGTGCTACGGCAATCAAATAGGCTGCATCATACGAACAACCGCCACCATCAACGATGAGAAACTACAGAAGATAGATAATATGAGGCCCTCCCTCCTAAAGAAGCTGCACCAGATATTCTTGTTCCTGGGCCAGAATGAAAAGGATTATAAAGATCCAGATAAGGACCCGGCAATGAAGAAGATAAACAAACACGCCATGACCAAGTTTAGCGACGCGTTGGCCGCCTGGAAATCAAGGGTGAAATATCGGATCGTCAACAAAAAGGAACCCTACTCCGAGATTGTAAAGGATTATCCGACAATCACGGAAGAGCACTTTCAAATATTCAAGGCGGCTTGCGAGGCCGAAGCTGCCAAAAAAAGTCGAAGTACATGAAGGGGCTTCAACAGAGGAACTTTGGGTGCCACCACCTCGGAAGCCGTGGTTACGGCGGGAAGAGGTCCATATGGGCCAAGGAGGACGCGGAAGCCGCGAGTCTAGGCATCCCAGACCCCTTGGCGGAGTTCACCGTCCCGCAGGAGCGTGACGTCCTCAGGGCCCGGCACCGTTGGGACCCAGTGAATAAGGTTTTCGAGACGAATGCGGTCACGAGGGAGTTCATGAGACTACTGGTAATTTTTGTTTCTGATCAATTCGACTACACGTTAGTCATATTTGTAAACGATCCTTGTGCCTTTTGCAGAGAGAGCAGCACAGGATTGCAGCCGAAAGTGACTCGCCGTCTGAGGAGTTGGCGAGGCCCAACTGGGACACTCCATTCAACCGGGCGTTGAACATATTGAAAAGACTCCCGGTGGAGACTCGACCGTCGTATGGACGTGTGCACGGTGTCATAGACGGTGCCACGTGGAAGAAGTACTACCGTGAGTCCACGGAGGAGAGAAACGAAAGACGGAGGTTAACTGAAGAAAACATCGACAAGAAGGTTGAGATTGCGGTTGAGAAGAAATCATCTGAGACAGTCGCAACAACGGTAGCTACCGCAAAACAGGTGCTTGTAGATATGTCTACTACCTTGGTTCCGGCCGTTTTCAATTGGAGCAGGCAAAATCCAGAAGAAAAAAAAGTAGCGGACTTTCCCCTTGCTGACTTCTTGGGGAGCAGCTCGACTAGCGTTGCACCAGCACCTGCAGCTGCACCTGCTCCCACACCGCCTCCCGCACCTGCTCCCGCACCGGACGTGCTCGGTGGTGCTTCGTCTTTGGCTGAGCTCGACGCCCTCACGGTATCTGTCACACCGGCCCCCTTCAATAAATGTATAATCTCCCGTTTTCGTTGCCTTTCGGATGTCTCACGTCGCAGACTTTTCTTTGCAGGCCGACGAACCCCCGTGCACCATATTGTACACCATCGGCGACCAGAAGGTGGACGTGGGGAAGGCGACGATAATGAAGCCGAAGGAACCATTGTTCCACAGCCGGCCGATCCCCCCCGAACGTCTTCAAGGTTTCCGTGGCCAGTGTCAAACCGCGCCACGAGAATTTGCCTCCTCTGGTACTAGTGGGGGATGACAACGAGACCCCGCGGCGGCTTGGTGATTGTTGCAATGGATGGGTCCTGTTGTGGCCAAAGAGTCTGCTTCGTCTGGAGGCGGCCGGGAGCACACCCATGAGCACGCAGCCTCAGCAAGGTATGAACATCAACACCCCACCTACCCAATTAGCGTCGGCTGTCGTGCTGGGTGATAGCGGAGGGGGTGAGGAAAAGGCTCCATTAGTCGCTGGTGACGTCGCCATAGATGAGGATGAGGATGACGATGACACTCAACAGTATTTCAATACTGGCGCCTACTTAGGGTTTGAGCGTCATGAGTCGGTGCCTGAATTGCCGCCTCAGCAGCCTCCGGTAGTAAAGAAGTCTAGGAAGAGACCGAGGAAAGGCAACAACAAAGCTGCTTCTATGATCCAGCCACCTCAGCAGCCTCGGGTTCAAGACCGTATAGATATCCCCGGTGCGGCAAAATGGCATATCCCCGGTCAACCAATCCTACCTAAAGATTTAAGGAGACTTCATGACGATGTGCTGCGGATAGAGAAAGGCATCATCGCCTCAAAAAATCCAGGATACCCACTCTACGTGGTTAACGTGCCGCGGCAAAGTTCGTACGTCCACACATGCGCCGCGGACAAGTTCTTCCTTCGATTCGATTACATCTTCGACATGTTTCACTTGAAGAAGCTGGATTTTACGTTTGTCCGCCTTTATGCCTTGTACATGAACTACCTCATCGGGGTTGAGCAGATACCTCATATCCGTGTCGCTGACCCGTACTTCATGCACGAGGGCTTCTTGGGAGTCTGCGCAGAGCACCGTGAATACGCGAGGGAATACATCGCCAATTTCATGCTCGCCAATAAGGACAAGGAGGTGATTATCGTGCCTTATCATCCCCTATAAGTCATCCGCGCGGATATCCTTCCTTTGATTTCAATCATTCATTTGCACGGTGGAGGCTAATTAATTTGAGGTGTATTTATTTTGCGCAGCGGCGGCGCGCCGTCCTCATCATCCTCTACCCCCGATACTCCCACGCTCTTTACTTGGAATCGTCGAAGAACATTAACAAAATGGATTACACCCACATCAAGTCTGTTCTCGGCAGTGCTATGTTTTACTACGGCGCACGGGGTGGAGAGGTCAAGGACAAGAAGAAAAGGGACGACAGGCCCGCCTTCGGCCATAAGACCGACTTCTGCTGCATCCAGCAACCGAGTGATTCTCTTAATGATGGATTCTATGTCCTACACCACATGCTGAAGTACAGACGGGATCACCAGAACCTTCGCATGTCACCTAGATCCGGCGATGCCCATATTCTGCAATGGGCAAAGAACTTAGGAGATATCGAGGATCATCGACTTCGAGCTGAGTTCTATCACATCCAGCGCGAACTTGCCCAAATCATCATGAAGGAGGTCGTCGGAAAAACAGGGATGTTCTACGAAGAAGGACAAATGTCGCGGGAAGACGTCCGAACACGCGTAGCCGCTCAGCGTCTCGACCTGAAGCCTTTCACTAAGCTCGGGGACTATCTCCCTGACTTGGATGGATGGCATGACATGGAGTGATTGTCGATATATGACAATGTGTCCGTTTAGTCCATACTTTCTGTATGACGAACTTTGAGTTATGCACGACGAAACTTTATTTGTGATGTAATTAAACCGTCCTCCTCGACTAGCGATGATCACTCTAGTTAGGGCATTTTGGGTATGATCAACTTTGTTATTTATGCTTATGATATGTTGCTTCTATTTTTGCCAAGTCTGTCTCTTTCTGTTGCTCAACTATATATGTTGCATATCATCGACTCATGTGACGATGCAGGTGCATAGATCATCGATGGCGAAGAAGTGCTACGCCAGGAGTATATATACGACGAGTGGCCGGAGTGTCAGGCCCAGGTGTACCGGTTTCCGGTTTCCGAGCGATAGGCAGTAGTTAGTTTAGGTTCACGCTAATGCGAGAGGGATACAAACTGATGTACTGCATACTTCCGCTCTCACTCAAAGTGATAGCTCTTCTCGCGTATATCATTGTTTAGATGGATGACAATGTAGTTGCAAGTAATCAAGACTTGTATCGCTATTTTCGAGATGATGACGAGAGACCACTTTGTGTTGGATGATGATTATGATGATGACATGATTTGATGAGACTATTTGTATGTATATGCTATGATTACATTTGTATGTGTATGATATGCTAAAGATTATTGTATAAAGCCTATTCAAATACAAAACAAATGCAGAAAAAACAGAAACTAATAAAACTAGCAGTAGCGAGGGGAGCAAAGTTAGCAGCAGCGCTCCTTTACCAGTAGCGCTTCCGGCTAAAAAGCGCTGCAGATATTAGCAGCAGCCCTCTGCACTAAAACACGCTACTGCTAGCCATGCATAGCAGTAGCGTGGGACGACAGGCGCTACTGCTACACGTTAGCTGTAGCGCCTTATCAGTAGCGCGTCTTCCCGCGCTACTGATAGGCAAAATACCCGCGCTACTGCTAGGGTTTTCCCTAGTAGTGGCCCTTGAACCAGGAAGGATCACATTTGATGAGAAGATGGAGATAAGAAGGGCGATAGAAGAAGCAAACATTCCCCACACCTATATTTCTGCTAACTGCTTTGCAGCTTACTTTGGTCCTAAACCTCGGTCAAATGCGTACCCTACTTCCACCCAAAGAGAAAGTTCACGTATATGGGGATGGCAACATCAAAGGTGAACCAATGTAAACATTACTAGATGTAGCATTATTTATCCTAGTTGTATGACTCCTAGGCGTATCTGGCTCTCTTGAGATTTCTACTTCTGAATATGTGGTCATACAAACTATGTAGGGATATTCATGGACGAAGATGATGTTGCAACATGCACAATCAAGTCCACTGATGATCCACGGGCCTTGAACAAGACAATGTACCTAAGACCGCCAGAAAACATCCTTAGTCAAAATGAGCTGATTGCTAAATGGGAAAAACTCTCAGGAAAGGTTCTTGAGAAAAATCCCATTCAGAGTGATGAATTCTTGGCGTCAATGAAAGGTAAGAAAACAAACATATATTGGTTGGGCATGAAGTATTGTAAACTCAGCTTTAGTAGTATGGTGAAAGGGCCACATATAATTTCCCAGGAAAATATCGACATCTTCTTTCCAGGACATGGAATTAACTGTGTGAAAATAAGTTTTCAAATAGTTGCATAGAATGGTTTATCCTGGTGGAGGGATATGTTAGGACGTGTACTACAGAATAATGGTAAACTTCTTTTCAAATGTGAGGGGGTGAGTGAGAAATTTTGCTTCTTTTTATCTAGGACTTATCTCTTCCCGCCTAATATTTTTGAGCTATTTGCCGCCTCATTAACGAAGTCACGTAGGTGGTCACTTTGATTATAATCAGGTGCAAATTATATATATGTGAGAAATATGCTTCCCTCCACAAGCGATTTTGTTAATTTTAGTGTGTTGTGCGTAATTAGTAATTATATAATCTTTCACATTCCCCGAAAAAAAAAATAATCTTTCACATTATACATTATTTAAGACCAGCTAGATAACTTATTATTTGAAACCATCATTTCCATAAAAAAACTTGCAAAACCTAGTTTCGCCCCAATTATCATACCTATTGGCCTACTCATGCAGGTACGGACCTTACTAATCAAGTTGGGGTAGGGCATTTCTACCACATTTTCTATGAGGGTTGCTTGACAAACTTTGACATCAAAGACAATGAGGAAGAAGAAGCTTCTCTACTCTACCCAGATGTTCGGTACCCCAGGATGGATGAGTACATGAAACGCTATTTGTAACAAAAAACATTATGAACCTGAACTATATTCATGTAAGCTCAACAACAACACATGCTAAAGAATAAACAACATCTATGCTTGGAGAAAGATTTACTAATACGTTACTCAACTAGGGCATAGTTATTCAAGTTATAATAAAGTCAAATTATGTGTTATGTACCGTCTATAGGTTCCATGGAGATGTCTAGAATAAAAAAAGAGTTCAATGTAAACTGAAATGAAGACTCCATCAGTTTGAAATAATTGGGATTATATTTCTTGTAACTTTGAACTTATAAAATATTTCTTATTGGTTTTGGATTTGCTGTAATAGACTTCTAAATTATTTGGATTGTACACCAATGAAAATTAGCTTTCAAGATACACGTTGTATATGATTCCTATCTGGGAAGAAGGAGGAGGAGCCCTCCCCGTCGCTCGCGAATGTGCGGGTGCCTCATGCATTACCTCAGCCGCAACGGTGGCAACACGTTGTTAGGGAGCACCCTGATAGCGGCCGACGCGCGGCGTCGGACGTCACGCCTGACTGGGTCCTCATGGACCCCGACCTCACGTGGGCCTGGCCTGAGGACTGGTCGAGCACCACCGCGGAGACGTCCGAGCGGTGCCGGTGCCGCCTCAGCGACCATCTCGTCAAGATTGTGGTGGACGAGTCTCTGCACATTGCCGTCCTCGTCGTTGGCAAGGGCGAGGCCTGGGTCGGCGTCAGCGGCTGACGCGGCCTTGTGCCAGGTGGCGGAGGAAGCCGATCGGCTACAACGGGAGAGCTAGGTGGCGGTCAATCAGGATTGCTGTGGTTCCTATGCGCCCTAATATCGTTGGAAAAACCGCGACAACGATGAAGGAGCGCCGGCCATGGAGGCCACACGTATGATGGAGCAGATGAAGCCAGAGGAGCAGCTGGCCAGGGAGGCCACCCATACGAGGTCACCGTCTCGTATCTCGCGTAGTTTCATTTGGTTTTTTTAATTTTAGTTGAACTTGCCAAATATCATCTGGTTTGAATGTGATATATGAACTTGGTTCAATTTCCTCCGGTTTGCATGAATTTCATCATTTTTGTTCAGTCTCTGTTTGAAATATGGGCGGACGTTTGGTCTTTTCTGTGGCCGGCTACAGTATCCGTGTCCGCAGACGTTTAGTGTGTCCGATTTAGGGCACGCCGTTGGAGATGCCTTATGTTACCTTTTGAGATTTTCAACGGTGAGTGTAAGTCCAGTACAATCGCGGATGGAACTTTGTAACATGCGTGAACTGTATCAGCTGAGCTTACAAGTTTGCAAGCCATTAAATCACATGTGCTCATAATAAAAGTAGGTAGGAGTACATCAAATAAACGACAGCTCATCAATGCGGCCTCAAAATCAACCACCATGATAGAGCTGCCGACCGGGTCACTGATAGAGTGATGTGCAATATCAGCTAGGGCCGTACACGTAACGTAAGACTAGCCATAATGCGTAGTAACATAGACTAGTAACATGCCCATATTACTAGTCTATGTTACTACCTCTATAGTGGGAAGTAACATATGTGTGGTAACATGCAACACTTTATTTATTAGGCTATAGACACATCTTGTCTTGATATGTGTGATGTTACTCATACTAGTAGTAACTAGTTATGTTACCACTTTCATCTCTTTTTTTAATTATTGCATGCCACATCATCTATTTAACCTAGATATGTGTGATGTTACTACCTATGTTACTCCCATCGTGGGTAGTCTAACCAACCAACCAACCAAGTTGACTACGATTTCACTGACCGATCTCCATATCTTCTCAAGATCCCAACCAGGTCGACA